>NC_084636.1:1155073-1200073 GCF_033978795.1 Nerophis ophidion | reverse complement strand
AGGTACCAAGTTATAAGAGTCTGAGGCATTCGGCTGCAAAATGGGCTAAAAAAGTTAGCACAATAATGTTAGTACGGTAACAGTTAGCATGTGTCAGGTACCAAGTTATACGAGTCTGAGATGTTCGGCTCCAAAATGGGCTAAAAAAGTTAGCACACTAATGTTACAATGCTAGCAGTTAGCATGTGTCAGGTACCAAGTTATATGAGTCATAGGCGTTCAGCTGCAAAACTGGCTCAATAAGATAGCATACTAATGTTAGCATACTGACAGTTAGCATGTGTCAGGTACCCAGTTACACAAGTCTGAGGCGTTCGGCTGAAAAATTTGCCAAAAAAAGTTAGTACACTAATGTTAATATGTAAGGATGCTAACAGTTAATGTGGGTCTGAGGCATTCGGCTACAAAATTTGCAAAAAAAGCTAGCACACTTATGTTAACATGCTGTATTAGCATCCATGCTAGCAAGTATTAGCATCCATGCTAGCAAGTATTAGCTTCAAGGCAGGAGAGGACCTGAATATTCAAAGTTTGGTTCCACTCGGAGTCACAATCTTGCGTGTCAAAGTGGACCAGAACCAGGTGCAGGAACTTCCTGTCTCACCTGCAGAGTTGGGCGTGGCTGGAGAACCTGCTGGGCTTCTGTGCGACGACGATGACGACGCGTTTGTGGCGCTGACGGCGGTTCTGGCGGCGTACACGTTGGCTTCTTCCTGGAACTTCCCAATGTTCTTCTTGTAGCGGATTCTTTTGTTGCCAAACCAGTTGGACACCTGAGCAGACAAACACTGTCATTGGTCACAACATCCCTGGGGGCGGAGCCTCTGACATGTCCTTCGAAACTTAGGAGGTCATTTACTTCCTGTTTCCTCTTCAAATGGCGCCCATGAAGTATTTCTTAAGAAGAGTGCGGGGTCATGTGATTGCGCCACAAGGGGGCGTACCTGCGCCATGGCCATGGCGTACCTGCGCCATGGCCTTGGCGTACCTGTGCCATGGCCATGGCGTACCTTTGCCATGGCCATGGCGTACCTGTGCCATGGCCATGGCGTACCTGTGCCATGGCCATGGCATACCTGCGCCATGGCCATGGCGTACCTGTGCCATGGCGTACCTGCGTCATGGCGATGGCGTACCTGCGCCATGGCGATGGCGTACCTGTGCCATGGCCATGGCGTACCTGTGCCATGGCCATGGCGTACCTGTGCCATGGCGTACCTGTGCCATGGGGATGGCGTACCTGCTACATGGCGATGGCGTACCTGCTACATGGCGATGGCGTACCTGTGCCATGGCGATGACGTACCTGCGCCATGGCCATGGCGTACCTGTGCCATGGCCATGGCGTACCTGTGCCATGGCGTACCTGTGCCATGGGGATGGCGTACCTGCGTCATGGCAATGGCGTACCTGTGCCATGGGGATGGCGTACCTGCGTCATGGCGATGGCGTACCTGTGCCATGGCGATGACGTACCTGTGCCATGGCGATGACGTACCTGTGCCATGGTGATGGCGCACTTTTTGGCCAGCTCCTCCTTGGCCTCCTCGCTGGGGTAGGGATTACTGAGGTGCGAGTAGAAGTACTCGTTGAGGATCTCCGTCGCCTGCTTGTTGAAGTTTCGTCTTTTGCGTCTGAAGAAACCAAAAAAAAACCAGGTCAAATGAAGCATTAGCATGTTGATGATCCCTAATGTAGACAATGCTGTCTAGAAAGATGCTCCACCCACATATCCTCACCTTCTTCCTCTGAAGGCTTAGTGGCCACATGCGTGGACAGCACCTTTTACATCTTATTCCCAAAAATGGTGTACACTACCTAATTGGGGTCTTATGGCCACTTATGTGGACACTTCTACTGCCATCTTCTGGTGTCAGAAGAGTATAACATACAATGCCATTTGGAAGAAAAAAAAATTTTAAAAATAAGAATCAGCATGTCACTAAACATGAAGTACACGTTTGTGTACTTATGGACTAAGTACATCACATCACAAGATGATTCTTAGTTTTTATTCTAGTTAGGGTCCAATAAGGCCAAATAGCAAAGAGAAATAAACAAAGCATGTAAACAAACAGCTTGGGCCTTAAGAGGTTATATGAAGCAAGTATAAGCCATATTGTTATCATCGCTGCTGATTGATCATCACTTAAGATTATGATACATTTTTCATCTAAAGGAAGAAATAAACATCCCATGAGAGCAGACATTGTACAGTAAGTGATTGTTTTATTCTGTTGTTTAGCACTTAACAATATTGATACTTGCTGGATCTGCTTCTCACACGGCTTCTAGAACTTGTACTTACATTCGGTTTCAGAAATATAGGTTTTGGACAGGGTTGTAGGGTAAAATACAGTGCCGCTAATGAAGTAAAAAAAGGTACTATAGGAAAAATACTGGTACTTTTTCTTTAATGGTAACATTGCTGGTAAGACACGGAGGCAGAGGAGGGAGAACGTACGTATTGTGGCTTTAAAATGCACTGCAGAGTCTTTGCTAGCTGGCTGGCTAGGCGGCTAACATCCCTTCAAAGTGTTTTAGCTACTTCTAAATCACTAATCCTGGTCTCCATGGCGACAAATAAAGTATGTTTCTTACAAGTACCATTATCACTGGAGGACGAGGAATAGCTAAACATGCTTCACTACACAGTGTGGGAGGATACAATAATATGTAAACAGATGGCTAGGTTGTGAGTTCAAACCCCAGCCCAGTCATACCACAGACTATAAACATGGGAGCCATTACCTCCCTGCTTGCCACTCAGCATCAAGGCTTGGAATTGGGGGTTAAATCACCAAATGATTCCCGGGCGTGGCCACCGCTGCTGCTCACTGCTCCCCTCACCTCCCAGGGGGTGAACAAGGGGATGGGTCAAATGCAGACCACACATTTCACCACACTTAGTGTGTGTGTGTGTGTGTGTGTGTGTGTGTGTGTGTGTGTGTGTGTGTGTGTGTGTGACTATCATTGCTACTTTTACTTAACTTAACAAATGCCACGGGTGGATCTACATCTGACATCCACTGTAATGATACCAAGTACAGGAGTGTATCTAGTCGATACTACTATGACTACATTGATATTTTTTAGCATTAGAAAATATGTTTCCTTTTTTTTTAGAATGTATATTATCAGAGGTGGGTAGTAACACGCTAGATTTACTCCGTTACATCTACTTGAGTAACTTTTGGGATAAATTGTACTTCTAAGAGTAGTTTTTATGCAACATACTTTTACTTGAGTATATTTATAGAGAAGAAACGCTACTTTTACTCCGTTCCATTTATCTACAATCAGGTCGCTACTCGCTACTTTTTTCTTAATCGATCTGTTAATGCACGCTTTGTTTGTTTTGATTTTGTCAGACACGCATTCAAAGTAGGATCTACGCTTGCCTGCGTTTCACCAATCAAATGCAGTCACTGGTGACGTTGGACCAATCAAACAAAACCAGGCGGTCACATGACCGTCTCACGTCGAATCCGACCTAAAAAAGTTGAAAAACTTATTGGGGTGTTACCATTTAGTGATCAATTGTACAGAATATGTACTGTACTGTGCAATCTAATAATAAAACTTTCAATCAATCAGTCAAAAGTGTAAAGGAAAAAAGACACATTTTACTTCAACCGTACTTCCCGTCAAAAGTCTAAAGACTGATCGCACAGTTCCTGTCTTCACAATAAAAGTGCCGCTCCATCGCGCCTGCGCTAACAAAATAAGAGTCTCCGAAAGCCAGCGCATACAAGCTACGGAGTTTGCCGCCAATGCATTTCTTGTAAAGTGTATAAAAACCAATATGGAAGCTGGACAAATAAGATGCCAAAAACCAACGACATTCATGTGGTTTTCGACAGAAAAGAGGAACTTTTTTTCTCCTCCATTTGAAAATGTGGACATTATCAGCACTATACTGTCTGATTGCAATCAATGCAAGTCATCAGAATCAGGTAATACACCAACTTATATTCTTGTCTTCATGAAAGATAGGAATCTATATGTTAAACATGCATGTATATTCATTAAAACACCTTTAACATGTCAACAAAAACGGCAAAATAAATAACTATAAATTATATATATATATATATATATATATATATATAAATATATATATATATATAAGGTAGATCACCTCGACTTGGTCATTTATTAATTAATTGATTAAGGTTGAAAAACTTATTGGGGTGTTACCATTTAGTGATCAATTGTACAGAATATGTACTGTACTGTGCAATCTACTAATAAAATATGCACTGTACTGTGCAATCTATTAATAAAATATGTACTGTACTGTGCAATCTACTAATAAAAGTTTCAATCAATCAATCAATGCCTACTGAGGCTATGGTGCTGTTAAGTTATTGTGGCTCAATTTGCCTTAATTTTTGTATTTTAATGTACTATTATTTAATATATATTATTGTTTTAGTTGCTTAAGAGATATTCCTGGCTCTGAATTTGCTCATTGCTATTTTTATGTTTTTGTGCATTACTTGTTGCCGTAATCATTAAACAAACAGGTTACTCATCAGTTATTCAGTACTTGAGTAGTTTTTTCACAACATACTTTTTACTTTTACTCAAGTAAATATTTGGGTGACTACTCCTTACTTTTACTTGAGTAATAAATCTGTAAAGTAACAGTACTCTTACTTGAGTACAATTTCTGGCTACTCTACCCACCTCTGTATATTATGTTTATAAAGTCAGTAAATATGTCCCTGGACACATGAGGACTTTGAATATGACCAATGTATTATCCTGTAACTACTTGGTATCGACATGATCCATACCTAAATGTGTGGTATCATCCACAACTAATGTCAAGTATCAAAGAAGAGAAGAATAAGTGATTGTTTCATTTGAACAGAAGTGTAGATAGAACAATTTAAAACAGAAAATAAGCGGATATTAACAGTACATTAATCATTAATTTTTACAGTTTGTCCTTTATAATGTGTATAAAATAATAGGTGTATAAATGACACAATATGTTACTGCAGACTAATTAGGAGTCTTTGTTTGTTTACTTACTACTCTTAGACAAGTTGTCTAGTATGTTCAACATCTTACAGAATATATTTAACATTTAACAGAATATATGTAGAATATATTGATATTATTCATATAATATATATATATATAATATATGATTGTGGAGAGGCACGCCGGAGCCTGGTCCAAGATGGCGGCGAGGAGGCGTGGACTGCCAGCAAGCAGCGAGGCGGGGCACGCCGGAATCAACCCCGCAAATATTATCAGGTGCGTGGGTCGCCCAGCTGGGCACAATTTAAATCTCCTCTCGCACTGTATAAAAAGGCAGCGGCTGTAAACGCCAGGGAAAGAGACGGAGCCAAAAGGAGCCAGAACTAAGCAGATGCTGAACGAGAGCGAGAGAGAGAGCCACAGGAAGACGAAGACGCACGCGACTGAAAAGGTGGAGCAACAGAGGAAGCAGGACACGGCAAGGCTGAAAAGCAACCCTTAGACACTTTATATTATTGAAAAATAAAAGAAAGTCTAACCTGCATCACAATGTCCTTCCTTGGTGGTCCTGAGAACCCGCACGACAACAAGAGACTGTCACAATGATATATATCCTATTATTTATCATTATTATTGTCTATTGTGAGCGAACTGTGGTGCTGTATTTCCCCCAAAGATCAATAAAGTACTTTCTATTCTATTATTTAAGGGCTAAAGGACAATAATAAACATATGTTTCATGTACAACAAAGCCATTATTTAAGAATGGAAATCGATTTTGGTAGCGGTGCGGGTATGGAGACAGTTGTAGTGCGCACACAGACACACAGACACACAGACACACACACACACACACACACACACACACACACACACACACACACACACACACACACACACACACACACCTGGCGTCCAGGAAGCGCGAGCGCAGGATCATGACAGCTTCACACGTGCTCTGCTTCAGTTGCATCTGGATGGAGTTGAACTTGCGATGGATGATGCTCACCATGCGCTCCATCTCCTTGGCCGAGATGGGCCTGCTGCGCGACTGCTCCCTCAGCAGGTTCATCACGTGGCTGGTGAACTCGCTGCACGCCTACGTGCACGCACAGACACACAAACACGTAAAAAAGTCCCAGTGGAGCGTCGAGGCGGTCGGCTCACCTGTTCGTACTTCTCCAGCTCGGTGTGGTAGATCTGTCGGATCTGAGTTAGCTTGGCTCGGTAGTCCGAGTGCTCCACGGAGTTGTCGGCGACGACTCCGCCCCCCACCGCCGCCGCCACCGAGACTCCGCCCTTGTCCGGCCCGGACACGCCCTCGGCCAGCAGCATGTTGTCCAGCCTCATGAGCTGGGCGTCGGGGGGGTCCTCCTCCTGAGGGCCACGGATACTCAGCACTGACAAAACAGGGAGAGGTCAAAGGTCACTAGCACCATCATATTAGCGGTTAGCTTTAGCCTGGGAGACACCAAGTCACTGTGATGAAGTCATTAATGGCAGTAATTAATCCCTCATTAGCATAATTAATCAGTGAAGTCTGCAGCATCCCAGCACGCTTGAACCTACCCCCACTTGTGCCGCTGCTCCACATTAATTAACACTCATGTTAATTAACAAGCTATCGGGGGTGGGGCCTAATTGTTAACGTCCTGCAGCACAATCATTAGCATTCTAATATTAGCATGCTAGCTTTTTTGCTAATTTTGCAAACATACCACTCAGCGTCAAATATTTTGCAGGCTCCAGCACCCCCTGCAACCCTAAAAAGGGACAAGCGGTAGAAAATGGATAGATGAATGGATTGACGAATAAGCTTATTTTTTTTCTGTAGGTAAACATTAGGGTTGCAGGATTTACTGGTACAACTAAAGTACCGCTGTAATGATACCAAGTACAAGAGTGTATCTCGTTGAAACAACAATCAATATTTTTTGTCATCAAAAAATATTTTTCCCTTTCTAAAAAAATGTATATTATGTTTATTAAGTCAGGAAATATGTGTACCTGGACACATATGGACTGTATGATCCTGTAAATACTTGGTATCACATCCATACCCAAATGTGTGGTATCATCCAAAACTAATGTCACGTATCAAAGAAGAGAAGAAGAAGTGATTATTACATTTGAACAGAAGTGTAGATAGAACATGTCAAAAGAGAAAATGAGCAGATATTAACAAGTAAATTAATAATTCATTTTCTACAGTTTGTCCCTCATAATGTGTATAAAATAATAGGTGAATAAATGACACAATATGTTACTGCAGACTAATTAGGAGTCTTTGTTTGTTTACTTATTTAAGGACAAAATTGTTCTTCATTTGCAATAATAAACATGTTTTATGTAACGAAAGATTTTATGTTCAATAATGACATTTTTGTGGTCCCCTTAATTTGGAATATTATCAAAAAGTACCAATACCAAAATATTGGTATTGAGACAACCTTAAGTATAAATATACCTTACTCACATGTTGGTACTTAATGCACGCTAATGTTAGCATGCTAGCATTTGATCTATTTTTCAGGTACACACCTCAAAGTGGTATGGTTTGGTATTTGACACACGTTAAAGTTAGCATTTTAAGCAGAGGATTTAGCTAATTTAGCAGGAATACACCTCAGTGTCATATATTTTGGTATTTCATTAATGCAAACAGTTAGCATGTTAGCATAGTACTTGTAGCATGCCAGCTTGTTGTTTTTTTTAGCTTTTTTTCCCCCATATTTTTGTTACCTGAGGCTATGGCCAGCATGCTAACTCTTAGCATTTCAGTTCGACTTTGGCATTTAATTTTCCAGTTCTTTGAAAGATAAAATCTGTATACTATACTGGTTTTGAAGGAGAAAACTGCCAAAGTGGCCTCCACATCCTTTATTTGGTGAGTGTGTTTCGGGTAGACCCTAGAATCAGATCCAAAATAAACCAACTTTACTGCAACATACTGACCAAAAGATTTAGAAAGTGTAGTCTTTGCTCCGCCCCCAAAACAAGAAATAGAGACAGGCATCACATGACCTGGTGAGCCATCACATGACCTGGTGAGGCATCACATGACCTGGTGAGTCATCACATGACCTGGTGAGTCATCACATGACCTGGTGAGCCATCACATGACCTGATGAGCCATCACATGACCTGGTGAGCCATCACATGACCTGGTGAGCCATCACATGACCTGGTGAGGCATCACATGACCTGGTGAGTCATCACATGACCTGGTGAGCCATCACATGACCTGGTGAGCCATCACATGACCTGGTGAGCCATCACATGACCTGGTGAGGCATCACATGACCTGGTGAGCCATCACATGACCTGGTGAGGCATCACATGACCTGGTGAGGCATCACATGACCTGGTGAGCCATCACATGACCTGGTGAGCCATCACATGACCTGGTGAGCCATCACATGACCTGGTGAGGCATCACATGACCTGGTGAGCCATCACATGACCTGGTGAGCCATCACATGACCTGGTGAGGCATCACATGACCTGGTGAGCCATCACATGACCTGGTGAGCCATCACATGACCTGGTGAGCCATCACATGACCTGGTGAGGCATCACATGACCTGGTGAGTCATCACATGACCTGGTGAGCCATCACATGACCTGGTGAGTCATCACATGACCTGGTGAGTCATCACATGACCTGGTGAGTCATCACATGACCTGGTGAGTCATCACATGACCTGGTGAGCCATCACATGACCTGGTGAGTCATCACATGACCTGGTGAGTCATCACATGACCTGGTGAGTCATCACATGACCTGGTGAGTCATCACATGACCTGGTGAGCCATCACATGACCTGGTGAGCCATCACATGACCTGGTGAGGCATCACATGACCTGGTGAGCCATCACATGACCTGGTGAGGCATCACATGACCTGGTGAGCCATCACATGACCTGGTGAGGCATCACATGACCTGGTGAGCCATCACATGACCTGGTGAGCCATCACATGACCTGGTGAGGCATCACATGACCTGGTGAGGCATCACATGACCTGGTGAGCCATCACATGACCTGGTGAGCCATCACATGACCTGGTGAGCCATCACATGACCTGGTGAGCCACTGCATGGGCAGACAGGAAGCCCCGCAGGACAATAATGCCAAGAGGTGGTCCTATTAGGGTCAGAGAGTAGACAGAATGTGGGTGGCAGAGATAAAGACCGCCCCTCTCAGGAAGCCATGGTCAAAAAGCAAGGCAGGCACGACAGAGAGAGCTCCCTAAATATAATAGGTCAACAAATAAATGTTTGTGTTTGCCTCAATGATGAACTTGTTGGGCAACACAAAGATAGTCAGTCAGGTGACATGAAGAAGTGTTGGACACCTGGGACTGGGACAGACCACTTCCACATTGGGACCACCACCACTACACCCGCGTGTGACACATGCTTGAAATGGAACAGGAAGTATTAACAATGGAAACGTAAACAGGAAGTGGAAACATGAAAGAGCATTTTGAGATGAAAGTCAAGGCGAGACGAAAGTGGAAGTGCACCCTTTGTGACCGCGTGAAGGCTCTTTGTTACTCTCAAATGGCCGCATGTAACACTGCGCTCATTAACACATTGGCCACGCCCCCAAAAGTACACCCTGAGTTTTCCTGAGGGCCCTAACGACAATGAACTCCTAATTACATGCAGTCAGGTGACTTTCATGAGCTGATTGTGATGTCATCTTCACACCATCATCATCATCATATCCACACACTGGGATCATGTAGACAACATCGTGACATCATGCTACCATGGTGACATCACCATGACGCCATCATGACATCTTCCTGATATCACTGTGACATCATCATGAAAACAGAACGACGTGGCATCCTGACGCCACCATGACATCATCAAGATTCCACCATGACCTCATCATGATTCCACCTTGACAACATGACATTAACATGATTCCACCATGACATCAACATAACGCCACCATGGCAACAACATGATTCCACCGTGACCTCATCAAGATTCCACCGTGACCTCATCAAGATTCCACCATGACATCATCATGATTCCACCTTGACAACATGACATTAACATGATTCCACCATGACATCATCAAGATTCCACCATGACCTCATCATGATTCCACCTTGACAAGATAACATTAACATGATTCCACCATGACATCAACATAACGCCACCATGACAACAACATGATTCCACCATGACATCATCATGATTCCACCGTGACCTCATCAAGATTCCACCGTGACCTCATCAAGATTCCACCGTGACATCATCATGATTCCACCGTGACCTCATCAAGATTCCACCATGACATCATCATGATTCCACCGTGACATCATCATGATTCCACCGTGACATCATCATGATTCCACCGTGACATCATCATGATTCCACCATGACATCATCAGGATTCCACCATGACATCATCATGATTCCACCATGACATCATCATGATTCCACCATGACTTCATCATGATTCCACCATGACATCATCGTGATTCCACCTTGACAACATAACATCATCATGATTCCACCATGACATCATCATGATTCCACCATGACATCATCGTGATTCCACCTTGACAAGATAACATTAACATGATTCCACCATGACATAAACATAACGCCACCATGACAACATCCTTATTACACCAAGACATCATCATGATTCCACCATGACATCATCATGATTCCACCATGACATCATCATGATTCCACCATGACATCATCATGATTCCACCATGACAACATGACATCATCGTGATTCCACCTTGACAAGATAACATTAACATGATTCCACCATGACATAAACATAACGCCACCATGACAACATAATTATTACACCATGATATCACCGTGATTCCACCATGACATCATCATGACTCCACCATGACATCATCTAGATTCCACCATGACATCATCGTGATTCCACCTTGACAACATAACATTAACATGATTCCACCATGACATCACCATGATTCCACCATGACATCATCATGATTCCACCGTGACATCATCATGATTCCACCGTGACATCATCATGATTCCACCATGACATCATCAGGATTCCACCATGACATCATCATGATTCCACCGTGACATCATCATGATTCCACCGTGACATCATCATGATCCCACCATGACATCATCAGGATTCCACCATGACATCATCATGATTCCACCGTGACATCATCATGATTCCACCGTGACCTCATCAAGATTCCACCATGACATCATCATGATTCCACCGTGACATCATCATGATTCCACCGTGACATCATCATGATTCCACCGTGACATCATCATGATCCCACCATGACATCATCAGGATTCCACCATGACCTCATCATGATTCCACCATGACATCATCAGGATTCCACCATGACATCATCATGATTCCACCGTGACATCATCATGATTCCACCGTGACCTCATCAAGATTCCACCATGACATCATCATGATTCCACCGTGACATCATCATGATTCCACCGTGACATCATCATGATTCCACCGTGACATCATCATGATTCCACCGTGACATCATCATGATTCCACCATGACATCATCAGGATTCCACCATGACATCATCATGATTCCACCATGACATCATCATGATTCCACCATGACTTCATCATGATTCCACCATGACAACATGACATCATCGTGATTCCACCTTGACAACATAACATCATCATGATTCCACCATGACATCATCATGATTCCACCATGACATCATCGTGATTCCACCTTGACAAGATAACATTAACATGATTCCACCATGACATAAACATAACGCCACCATGACAACATCCTTATTACACCATGACATCATCATGATTCCACCATGACATCATCATGATTCCACCATGACATCATCATGATTCCACCATGACAACATCGTGATTCCACCTTGACAACATAACATTAACATGATTCCACCATGACATCATCATGATTCCACCATGACATCATCATGATTCCACCATGACATCATCGTGATTCCACCTTGACAAGATAACATTAACATGATTCCACCATGACATAAACATAACGCCACCATGACAACATAATTATTACACCATGATATCACCGTGATTCCACCATGACATCATCATGACTCCACCATGACAACATAACATTAACATGATTCCACCATGACATCACCATGATTCCACCATGACATCACCATGATTCCACCATGACATCACCATGATTCCACCATGACATCATCATGATTCCACCGTGACATCATCATGATTCCACCGTGACATCATCGTGATTCCACCTTGACAAGATAACATTAACATGATTCCACCATGACATAAACATAACGCCACCATGACAACATCATTATTACACCATGATATCACCATGATTCCACCATGACATCATCATGACTCCACCATGACCTCATCATGATTCCACCTTGACAACATGACATTAACATGATTCCACCATGACATCAACATAACGGCACCATGACAACAACATGATTCCACCATGACATCATCCTGATTCCACCGTGACCTCATCAAGATTCCACCGTGACCTCATCAAGATTCCACCGTGACATCATCATGATTCCACCGTGACATCATCATGATTCCACCGTGACATCATCATGATTCCACCATGACATCATCATTATTCCATCATGACATCATCATGATTCCACCATGACAACATGACATCATCGTGATTCCACCTTGACAACATAACATTAACATGATTCCACCATGACATCATCATGATTCCACCATGACATCATCATGATTCCACCATGACATCATCATGATTCCACCATGACAACATGACATCATCGTGATTCCACCGTGACATCATCATGATTCCACCATGACATCATCATTATTCCATCATGACATCATCATGATTCCACCATGACAACATGACATCATCGTGATTCCACCTTGACAACATAACATTAACATGATTCCACCATGACATCATCATGATTCCACCATGACATCATCATGATTCCACCATGACATCATCATGATTCCACCATGACAACATGACATCATCGTGATTCCACCTTGACAAGATAACATTAACATGATTCCACCATGACATAAACATAACGCCACCATGACAACATCATTATTACACCGTGATATCACCATGATTCCACCATGACATCATCATGATTCCACCGTGACATCATCGTGATTCCACCTTGACAACATAACATTAACATGATTCCACCATGACATAAACATAACGCCACCATGACAACATAATTATTACACCATATCACCATGATTCCACCATGACATCATCATGACTCCACCATAACATCATCTAGATTCCACCATGTCAACATGACATCCTCATGATTCCACCCTGACAACATGACATTAACATGATTCCATCATGACAACAACATGATTCCCCCATGACAACATCATGATTCCACCATGACAACATCATGATTCCACTTTGACAACATGACAACAACATGATTCCACCATGACATCATCGTGATTTCTTCTTGACAACATGACATTAACATGATTCCACCATGACATCATCATGATTCCACCATGACATCATCGTGATTTTTTCTTGACAACATGACATTACCATGATTCCACCATGACATCAACATGATTCCACCATGACATCAACATAATGCCACCATGACAACAACATGATTCCACCATGACATCATCATGATTCCACCATGACATCATCGTGATTTCTTCTTGACAACATGACATTACCATGATTCCACCATGACATCAACATAACGCCACCATGACAACAACATGATTCCACCATGACATCAACATAACGCCACCATGACAACAACATGATTCCACATAACAACAACATGATTTTACCATGACAACACAATGCCACCATGACATGACATTAACATGATTCCACATGACATCATTGAGATGCCACCATGGCATCATAGTGTCATCATGACAACATAATTTTGACAGCTTCCTGACATCATCATGATTCCACCATGACAACATCGAGATGCCACCATGACAGCATGACATCATCATTACGCCACCATGACAACATGACATTAACATGACGCCACCATGTCATCATAGTGTCGTCATGACAACATAATTTTGACAGCTTTCTGACATGAAGATGACGACACCATGACATCATCACGACGCCACCGTGGCATCATCGTGTTGTCATGACAACATAATTTTGACAGCTACCTGACATCAACACGACATCATCATGACGAGATATTATCATGGCGCCACATGACGTCATCGTGTTACGTGTGGTGAACATGAACGGGGTGGAGTTTTATGGGAAAGGCCGTGTTTCCATGACAACTAACAAAAAGTAAATAATCCCCATTAGCCGCACGGCGTGTCTGGAAGGTAAGCAGGAAGAGGTTCAAAAAGCAGAGTCAGCTGCTCATTAACAAGCAGGAAGTCACACACGTCAATAAAAGGGGGGGGGGGTGTTTTAATGTGACACCTTGAGGCGGATAACGAGGCGCCACAGTGGAGTTCATTAGGCCGCCGCTGAAGGATCCTGCCGGGCGCCGCTAACGACATGGGAGGATTGGGACGCGACACTCGATGAAAAAAACATGAATGCTGTCAGCTCTGACGCCCTCTGGAACGTTCCGCAGCGGCCCAGCGGACGATCCCAGACCCAGGAACAACATCACAGCAGTGCAATTAAAAAGGCTGCTGTCGGGCCCGGCTTGCATGGCCGCCATCTTGGCGCCGACCACACACGCACAAGACCACAAGACTCCCAGTTTGTCCAGTACGTCACTGGCTTTCCCACTGGGAGTCCTGCACACACCTTCCTGAGATCACAAATCATCTCTCCTCTTTTACACTGTAAAGGAAAAAGAAAAAGGGACTCGGTGGCGCTATCTGCAGCTTTAAATCCACTCTTATCAACCTGATTTCCTACAACACCACGCATGCACAACCTTTAAAATAGCATTCACTATTAGTGGGCGTGTGATTTACTAACACTGTGAGTGCAAGTAAAAGGTGAGGCAGAACACCTTATTAAATGAGTATTTTGCTTGTGCCATACAAGGCATCACCATGGAGACACTCATTTACTGCTCATACATGTCATCAGGGTCCTCATACATGTGGCGTTTTACAAAAAGCAGGAGATATCTACCACTTTTTATGGGCATTTTACAAGCAATCGTGCAGTGCATCTACCAGGACACCACTTTGTTTCCTCCCCCCTGGGAGGGAGGCTGCACTTATGTGCTGAACACACACAAAAAAACCATGCAAGTAAGATTTGGGATCCAGAAAAAAAATGGATATTGTACAAAAAGTTGCATTGGTCCTCCAGTCTTCTTCTACAGTGTTTGGCCTGCAAGTCCAAGTCTAGTTAAGCTGATTTTTGGGTAAACTTGTTGTAAGCTAAAAAAAACTGCCATTTGTTTGAAATTGTGGTATAAAGAAGCGAAATCGAACAAAAAAGTCGAGCATAAAAATCTTCAGAACACAGAAAAACAAGAAAGGGTACAAAAATATGAATAATTGCATGGAAAACAGTTCATGGTTCAAAAAAATATCCAACAAAAATCAGATTTTTCCAATGTTTGTATTTATTTGTCACCAAAACTTGTTTCGGTGCCAATATAACAATGTCCATTTTTGGGGGGGTGTACCACATATTACTGGCAGTGTTTTGGCTCAGTAAAAATGTATACTTAAATAAGTTTTTTAAAATAAATGATATAAGTAATATTTTCTGTCAAAAAACAAATGCCATTAAAAAAATATATATGAAATTACAATAAAACACACTCATTTCATTACTTTTAATCAGCCCCTCCAGTCACCCAGCAGCTATGAAATTATAAAAGGATGTTTCTGAACTGACAATACGTCCAACTGTGTCAGTCTGCACACTCTTCTCAAACGTGCTAAATAAAACACTCGCAAAAAGTGTTGATACAAATAAATCCAAATGAGCATATTTGCATCTTCTCTCCACAGTGTTGCCGCCATTTTGACGATCAGCTCATATTTTGTATATTAATAAGGCCAGAGACGCAAAATGGATCGCACGTCTCATTTATTTCTCTTTTTTATCACTTTTGTGTGTGCTATTGAGTTTGCACGGGTTTTAGCACACGCAAACCTTTAGTAGATCAGGCCCTATGTCTAAAATAATCTTACATACTGTTTCACATTAGCCACTGAGCGAGCACGCGAGCACGCACGCACGCACGCACGCACGCACGCACGCACGCACGCACGCACACACACACACACACACACACACACACACACACACACACACACACACACACACACACACACACACAGTAGTGTGAATATGTGATGCAAGTGGAAAGGAGAAAGTATTTTATGACTTTAATGCGGCGTGATGTGATGTGAATATGCGTGCGTGCGTGCGTGCGTGTGTGTGTGTGTAAGATCTGAATGAGAGCTGAAAGCGTAGTAAGATGCGGGGGGGTGTATAGCGGGTGGGGTGGTTGGGTAATGGGGGCACCCTGCTTGGTGCGCCTGAGGTTTGCTAAGGGGTGGAGGGGGTGGGCCCGCTTGACTGCCTGGGGGGCGGGATCAAAGTGGACTACATGTTGAGTGTTGATTTGGGCCAATAGGGGGGGGGTTGTCTTGTTCGGCTTTAACTCTCTCTCTCTGTGTGTGTGTGTGTGTGTGTGTGTGTGTGTGTGTGTGTCTGTGTGTGCGTGTGTGTGTGTGTGTGCATCTAATGGAGAGCCAAATACTAGTCCGTGAACATTGCTCCATATGAAATAACAAGTGTGTGTAAGAAATTGAAATGTGCCCCCTTTAGCCAAACTTAATAAAACAAATACAATAAATATGTAAATAAAGACATACTGTAATAACTTGAAGTAAATAATGAAGATTAAAAAACTAAAATTCAAAACATTTTTTTTTACTAAAAGCTGACCCTTTTTATATGTGCATAGCATGTATATATTATGTCTCAAGAAGGTAACAAGTACAAGAATGTGTGTGTGTGTGTGTTTCTAGCCTTTTTGAGACATGAAGAAGGAAAAGTATCTTCCACATGAGGAGGTGTGAAGAAGTGCTGATGGTCCCAGTAATAACATTGCATGTAATAGACAATGTCTCATTTGTGGTGACATCATCAACATGAGTCACCATGAATTTACCATGAATTGATTAACGTGGACCCCGACTTAAACAAGTTGAAAAACTTATTGGGGTGTTACCATTTAGTGGTCAATTGTACGGAATATGTACTGTACTGTGCAATCTACTAATAAAAGTATCAATCAATCAATCAATCAAAGGCTGTTCCCAAAAAGGAGGGATTGTTCACATTGACTGTGTGTCGCTTTTAAAAGTGCTCCCCCTCTGCTCAACATATGAAATAACAAGTGTGTGTAACAAATTTAAATGTGCACCCCTTTGGCCAAAATTAATAAAAAAAATAAATGAATATGTATCTAGAGACATACTGTAATAACTTGTAGTAAATAATGAAGATTAAAAATTACAAATCAAAAATAAAATAAAAAACACAAACTAAAAGCTGACATTGTTTATATGTGCATAGTATGTAAATATTAATAATGTTGTAAATACACTTCTGCATATATCTAGAAAGGTGGTCCTAAAGAGGGAGGTAGGTCTCTAGAAGGTAACACATACAAGAATGTGTGTTTGTGTGTGATGTTGTACATACAGCAGCAGGAGGGCGCCATGACACAGTGTCGTCATAGCAACCAAAGCTCTTGATGGTTAGCGTTTCAGCAAACAGACTGGAAAATAATGGGCTGCCCCTGAGGTCACACACTTGACCACGCGACCTCCGACCCCAGAGTCACCGGCGCGCACGTCGGCGAAGTGAAGGGGCTGACGTGACCTGGGCGCCCGCCTACGCTTTTCAGCCTCCCGCGTGAAAGCTGACACCACACCAACATGGCCGCCAGAAGGTGGCGAGGGGAATGAAGAGAAACGGCGAGTCAGCTATACTTTTGTTTGACACGCTGACATTTACCACGGCGACGCTTTACTTCTGCATCCGCCGCCACCAAACACTGACCCCGCCCAACCACGCAGGTGAGTGGCGGTCCATCACACTAAACACACCAGCAGGGAGCCCACAGCTAACAGCAGCTAGCCTTACGAGCCCTGACTAGCAAGGCAACACGATGCTAACTTATTCACACATTGTCTCAGTCAGCTTTTATTTTGAAGGTTATATATATATATATATATATATATATATATATATATATATATATATATATATATATATATATATATATATATATATATATAGTGAATTATATTTATATATAGCACTTTTCTCTAGTGACTCAAAGCGCTTTACATAGTGAAACCCAATATCTAAGTTACATTTAAACCATTTAAACCATATATACTGTATTGCGGGGGCTCGGAACCTTTCCACTACAGAGGGCCCCGGGGCCCACTCAAATATTAACACTGAATTAGTCATCTTGAGTAATCTGAATTTATTTAACTTACTTACCAAAATAGACTTAAACAGTAACCTAAGAGTAAAGACTAATCAAATATACTGCAACAGAAAGAACACATAAATAATAAATGTACATACGATTAGGCAGTGCAACACATTCTAACTCAATTACTAATAAATAATAATATATATATGTTTCTTAAAAAACACTGCCAATAAAATTAGAGAAAAAATTATTTAATCATTTTATTGGTATTCAATAACTATATATAATAGATGTAGAATAAACCTTGTCAAATGATATGAAAACATGTGTTAGTCACAAAGATTTTTTTTTATCAAGTCTTAGGTCAGACTGATTCCAAAAATAAAAAGTGATTGAATAATGTTGAGTATTAAACTCTGCGACTGTTTTTTTTTTTTTTATATTGACCACGTTGGGGTTCGGGTCAGAGAACACAGGGTCATCTTTTTGGACTCTTCCAACTTTAATGCTGTATATTGGTTTATATTAGGTTCAAATACCATCAATTGATGAAGGTGGACCCCGACTTAAACAAGTTGATAAACTTATTGGGGTGTTACCATTTAGTGGTCAATTGTATGGAATATGTACTGTACTCTGCACTCTCCTAATAAAAGTTTCAATCAATCAATAGTATCTGTAAACCACAAACAAACACCCATCAACATTTATATCATTTATCTAAACAACAATATATATTTTTTTATACCTATTGGCTGTAAGTCAGGGGTGTCCAAACTTTTTTCCACAGAAAAATGTAAGCATGCAGGGCCATTTTGATATTTTTCATTTTCAAACCATAACAAAATATATGGAATTCTTTTTCATCCTTAGGGCTCCTGGGGAGCATAGAGGGTCTCAGTCACTAAAATGTTAAAAATAAGTCAAATTATTATTATTTAATAATTTGACAGTAAATCTCTATATCAACTTGAGGTTGATATAAAGTAAAACAAATAAGGTTTTATGCCTTTTCTGTCAAAGACAACTTTGTTTTTTATAGTAAAACTGAAATATGCAGTATTTAGATAGATAGATGGTACTTTATTGATTCCTTCAGGAGAGTTCCTTTATTTAGCAATTAAAGCCCTCAAAGATCAATAATACAGGACACCGTTGATTTGATTCATTTAATATTTTTGAGTAAAACAGTGAAAAGTTAAATAAATCCCACTAAATATATTTGAGATCCGAAAGGTTCCCCACTCATAAAGTGATGCATTTTTATTAGTTTTTTTTACTTTTAACACTTAAATTTCAAGATCAACTTCTGGTATATCTGTCGATTTTAAGTTTGAACTATTATTTTGTTTGTTTTATGCTCTTTTGTCAAAACTTTTATGTTTTTATATGGCAGCCACACAACATATGCAATATTTTTCCACATAAAACATTTGAAAGTAATAATTTTTAAGTAATAATTCATTATAACATATATTTTTTGGTTCTTTTTTTTCTTTTCTTTTTTTGAGCAATGGAAAAAAAAGAAAATAAAGACAAAAGGAGGAAAAAAAACTGCCTTCATGGCAGCTTTGTGTAAACATTGCCACTTTTTCTCATGAGATCTTACATCATTCCACTTTTTTTTTATGTTTTTTTTTTTTTTTTGCAATACTATCAATTTTGCAATTTTTGCAGAATGTGTGATGGGACGGTAAACGATTAGCTGCGGGCCGCAAATGGACCCCGGGCCGCACTTTGGATACCCCTGCTAAGTAAAGTACTAGACACATAATATATATATAGATATGCTGTAAGTAAAGTACTAGACACATAATATATATATAGATATGCTGTAAGTAAAGTACTAGACACATAATATATACATAGATATGCTGTAAGTAAAGTACTAGACACATAATATATATAGATATGCTGTAAGTAAAGTACTAGACACATAATATATATATAGACATGCTGTAAGTAAAGTACTAGACACATAATATATATATAGATATGCTGTAAGTAAAGTACTAGACACATAATATATATATAGATATGCTGTAAGTAAAGTACTAGACACATAATATATATAGATATGCTGTAAGTAAAGTACTAGACACATAATATATATATAGATATGCTGTAAGTAAAGTACTAGACACATAATATATATAGATATGCTGTAAGTAAAGTACTAGACACATAATATATATATAGACATGCTGTAAGTAAAGTACTAGACACATAATATATATATAGATATGCTGTAAGTAAAGTACTAGACACATAATATATATAGATATGCTGTAAGTAAAGTACTAGACACATAATATATATATAGATATGCTGTAAGTAAAGTACTAGATGCTGTCAGTAAACACAATCTATTGTATTTTGACAACGTCACGTGAGCTAGCCACATTAGCAGCAGCAATGCTATCCTAAACAGGGCGATGTTAGCTTGTAGCATTCTGACAACACAGCACTAATAATATTAATAAAACACCAGTAAATGTTACACAATAACAGCGATGTCTATTAATAAACTAATTGAATCTCATATAATAATGAACATACTCACATCGTCAAAGACTAGAGCAGCGATTAAACTAGCAGAGAAACAAGTCAGCACACATTAACACACCTCAAACAGGAAGCGGAAGTGACACCTGCAGGAAGGAAGCGGAAGTGACACTGTCAAGAAATGCTTCAAAATAAAGTATCTGAAAGGTAGACAACATGGAGAATTCTTAACAAATACACTCATAAAAACAGATGAAAAATACATTTACATACAATTACACTGTATTGTAATTTAAAAAATTATATATATGTTTCTGGACTAAACTGTCCATACACATAAAGTTCAAATGACCATACAGATTCACTCCTTTAGTCATCATTTTTGCACTTGAGAAACTTCTCAAAGACTTAAGCTGCAGACGTCTTCACTTTGGTGGAGATTGTCATTACTGCCACCAGTGGTGCAAAGGTGTATTACAACTAAGTACCACTGCAGCCCATACGGACCACAGCTGACAAGCACATATTTTGTGGCGGCCCTCTGGCGGGAAGATGGCCGTCCAACAGTGGTTAAGAAACACTGTGGGTGCGGCCCTCTAGAGGGCGATGGCTTCTCCCGTCAGTGGTTAAGAAACACTGTGGGGCGGCCCTCTAGGGGGCGATGGCCGCCCCACAGTGGTTAAAAATCACTGTGGGGCGGCCCTCTAGGGGGCGATGGCCGTCCAACAGTGGTTAAGAGACACTGTGGGGCGGCCCTCTATAAATGTATATTACTACATTTACAGTAATATACACTACATTTACAGTAATACACACTACATTTACAGTAATATACACTACATTTACAGCAATATACACTACATTTACAGTAATACACACTACATTTACAGTAATATACACTACATTTACAGTAATATACACTACATTTACAGTAATACACACTACATTTACAGTAATATACACTACATTTACTGTGATATACACTACATTTACAGTAATACACACTACATTTACAGTAATACACACTACATTTACAGTAATACACACTACATTTACAGTAATACACACTACATTTACAGTAATATACACTACATTTACTGTGATATACACTACATTTACAGTAATACACACTACATTTACTGTGATATACACTACATTTACAGTAATACACACTACATTTACAGTAATATACACTACGTTCACAGTTATATACACTACATTTACAGTTATATACACTACATTTACAGTAATATACACTACATTTACAGTATTATACACTACATTTACAGTGATGTACACTACATTTACAGTAATATACACTACATTTACAGTAATATACACTACATTTACAGTAATATACACTACATCTACAGTAATATACACTACATTTACAGTAATATACACTACGTTCACAGTAATATACACTACATTTACAGTAATATACACTACATCTACAGTAATATACACTACATCTACAGTAATATACACTACATTTACAGTAATATACACTACGTTCACAGTAATATACACTACATTTACAGTGATGTACACTACATTTACAGTATTATACACTACATTTACAGTAATATACACTACATATACAGTAATATACACTACATCTACAGTAATATACACTACATTTACAGTAATATACACTACGTTCACAGTAATATACACCACATTTACAGTAATATACACTACATCTACAGTATTATACACTACATTTACAGTGATGTACACTACATTTACAGTATTATACACTACATTCACAGTAATATACACTACATTTACAGTAATATACACTACATTTACAGTAATATACACTACATCTGCAGTAATATACACTACATTTACAGTAATATACACTACATTTACTGTGATATACACTACATTTACAGTAATATACACTACATTTACAGTAATATACACTACATATACAGTAATATACACTACATCTACAGTAATATACACTACATTTACAGTAATATACACTACGTTCACAGTAATATACACCACATTTACAGTAATATACACTACATCTACAGTAATATACACTACATTTACAGTAATATACACTACATTTACAGTGATGTACACTACATTTACAGTATTATACACTACATTCACAGTAATATACACTACATTTACAGTAATATACACTACATTTACAGTAATATACACTACATCTACAGTAATATACACTACATTTACAGTAATATACACTACATTTACTGTGATATACACTACATTTACAGTAATATACACTACATTTACAGTAATATACACTACATTTACAGTAATATACACTACGTTCACAGTTATATACACTACATTTACAGTAATATACACTACATTTACAGTTATATACACTACATTTACAGTAATATACACTACGTTCACAGTTATATACACTACATTTACAGTAATATACACTACATTTACAGTTATATACACTACATTTACAGTAATATACACTACATTTACAGTGATGTACACTACATTTACAGTAATATACACTACATTTACAGTATTATACACTACATTCACAGTAATATACACTACATTTACAGTGATATACACTACATTTACAGTAATATACACTACATTTACAGTAATATACACTACATTTACAGTGATATACACTACATTTACAGTAATACACACTACATTTACAGTAATAAACACTACATTTACAGTAATATACACTACATTTACAGTGATATACAAAACATTTACAGTGATATGCACTACATTTACAGTAATATACACTACATTTACAGTAATATACACTACATTTACAGTAATATACACTACATTTACAGTATTATACACTACATTTACAGTAATATACACTACATTTACAGTAATATACACTACATTTACAGTAATATACACTACATTTACAGTAATATACATTATGTTCACAGTAATATACACTACATTTACAGTAATATACACTACATTTACAGTAATATACAAAACATTTACAGTAATATGCACTACATTTACAGTAATATACACTACATTTACAGTAATATACACTACATTTACAGTAATATACACTACATTTACAGTATTATACACTACATTTACAGTAATATACACTACATTTACAGTAATATACACTACATTTACAGTAATATACACTACATTTACAGTAATATACATTATGTTCACAGTAATATACACTACATTTACAGTAATATACACTACATTTACAGTAATATACAAAACATTTACAGTAATATACACTACATTTACAGTAATATACACTGTGTTCACAGTAATATACACTACATTTACAGTAATATACATTATGTTCACAGTAATATACACTACATTTACAGTAATATACACTACATTTACAGTAATATACACTACATTTACAGTAATATACACTGTGTTCACAGTAATATACACTACATTTACAGTAATATACATTATGTTCACAGTAATATACACTACATTTACAGTAATATACACTACATTTACAGTAATATACACTACATTTACAGTAATATACACTACATTCACAGTAATATACACTACATTTACAGTGATATACACTACATTTACAGTAATATACACTACATTTACAGTAATATACACTACATTTACAGTGATATACACTACATTTACAGTAATACACACTACATTTACAGTAATAAACACTACATTTACAGTAATATACACTACATTTACAGTGATATACAAAACATTTACAGTGATATGCACTACATTTACAGTAATATACACTACATTTACAGTAATATACACTACATTTACAGTAATATACACTACATTTACAGTATTATACACTACATTTACAGTAATATACACTACATTTACAGTAATATACACTACATTTACAGTAATATACACTACATTTACAGTAATATACATTATGTTCACAGTAATATACACTACATTTACAGTAATATACACTACATTTACAGTAATATACAAAACATTTACAGTAATATGCACTACATTTACAGTAATATACACTACATTTACAGTAATATACACTACATTTACAGTAATATACACTACATTTACAGTATTATACACTACATTTACAGTAATATACACTACATTTACAGTAATATACACTACATTTACAGTAATATACACTACATTTACAGTAATATACATTATGTTCACAGTAATATACACTACATTTACAGTAATATACACTACATTTACAGTAATATACAAAACATTTACAGTAATATACACTACATTTACAGTAATATACACTGTGTTCACAGTAATATACACTACATTTACAGTAATATACATTATGTTCACAGTAATATACACTACATTTACAGTAATATACACTACATTTACAGTAATATACACTACATTTACAGTAATATACACTGTGTTCACAGTAATATACACTACATTTACAGTAATATACATTATGTTCACAGTAATATACACTACATTTACAGTAATATACACTACATTTACAGTAATATACACTACAATTTGAGGTGAAATTATTGCAACTTACATGCAAAAGACAAATGTCCACTGCAGAGGACGCTGCTTCTCAGAAGGATGAATTGTTGCTGAAAAGAAAATATTTGTGTTTGCCATATTGGTTTTATGTTTGATTCTCATTTTCTTATAACATATTTTCCGGACTATAATCCGCTACTTTTTTCCCTAAACTTTGAACCCTGCAGTTTATAGAAAGGTGCTAATAGAAAGCTTCTAATCTATGGATTTTTATTTTTTTTTGCTAATGGCTAAATTATGGAATGGATCAAGCAAGCAAATTAAACAATGTACTAAATGTGTTACTCAGTGGCCTCGTTATTTGGAGTGTCCGCCCTGAGATGGTCGTGAGTCATACCAAAGACTATAAACATGGGAGCCATTACCTCCCTGCTTGGCACTCAGCATCAAAGCTGGGAATTAAATGGGTTGTACTTGTATAGCGCTTTTCTACCTTCAAGGTACTCAAGGCGCTTTGACACTACTTCCACATTTACCCATTCACACACACATTCACACACTGATGGAGGGAGCTGCCATGCAAGACGCCAACCAGCACCCATCAGGACACAACGGACGAGACGAGGTTGGTATTAGTTGGGAATTGAACCAGGGACGCTCGGGTTGCGCACGGCCACTCTCCCCACTGCACCACGCCGTCCCTGGAATTGGGGGTTAAATCACCAGAAATGTTTTCCGGGCGTGGCACCGCTGCTGCTCACTGCTCCCCTCACCTCCCAGGGGGTGAACAAGGGGATGGGTCAAATGCAGAGGACACATTTCACCACACCTAGTGTGTGTTTTGCAATCATTGCGCCTTTAACGTTACTTAAAATGATCCACTTTAGGAAACCTTCCAAACTTTTAGGTGTCTACAAAGTAGAAGGAAAAAGAACCCTGAAAAACAACATTTAAAAAAAAAGGAGAAAACCTTATCACATAAAGGATGAACAAAGACTTCAATGACTTTTCTGCTTTGTTTGATCAGCTCTTTTTACTGTTGAAAGGAAAGTTTTCCTACCAAAGACAAACATTAATTTAAAAATGTCATTTTCACATATCTTCGGCTGATATATGAAAAAAAACGTTTTTCTTTTCAATTTTAGTGATTGCAGCTCATATATTTGAATCGGCAAATTTAGGTGGGGAAAAAATCACAAAATATTTAATACATTTAAGTAATCAAATCAAAAAATATTTAAAATGTACTAAAACCATTCAGTAAATGTATTTACAACCTACAATTTTAAGCACCCCTGCAGTTTAAAAAACACTATGCCCTGGTACCTGACTGTCAGGCTGGAGCACCACATCCATCCATCCATCCATTTTCTACCGCTTATTCCCTTTGGGGTCGCTGGTGCCTATCTCAGCTACAATTGGGCGGAAGGCGGCGTACACACTGGACAAGTCGCCGCCTCATCGCAGGGCCTGGAGTGGCACACTAGACTGAAAAGCGAACCATGTCTGACATTGTGGGCGTGCTACAAAGCTCACCTTGTCAACAAATTGTGTTTCCTTCACAACAAACTACTTCCTGCTGTGAAAGACTTGTTCAACATTCTTTCCTGCACCTTTCTTATCAGGCACTGGCGGTCAGGGCAGGTCAAAAGTTCGTGTGTGTGTGTGTGTGTGTGTGTGTGTGTGTGTGTGTGTGTGTGTGTGTGTGTGTGTGTGTGTGTGTGTGTGTGTGTGTGTGTGTGTGTGTGTGTGTGTGTGTGTGTGTGTGTGTGCGAGTGTGTGTGTGTGTGTGTGTGTGCGAGTGAACGCAGCTGCTCAGACGACAGGATGTCCCACTCTGATGAATATGTAGAAATATTTACTCTAGTCAAGGTGACAGCTGGTCACATGACAGGAAGACGACATGACACGACAAAAGCGACACAAGAATGGCACAAAGAGAGAAGGTGTGCTAACGTTAGCCGGACACTTGAACTTTAGACGAACTCGTCAGTAAGAAGTAAAAGGCTCGTCTCGACCCCCTCAAAAGAAAACATCAAGAGAGCAGGAGGTCACATGACAACATAAACAACGCCATGCGTGTGTGTGAGCTTGCCATCATGGAGGTCAAAAGTAAGTGTGTGTGTGTTTTCTTGTTTTTCTCCCCTTCTTGAGACATGAAGAAGGAAAAGTATCTTCCATATGAGGAGGTGCAAATGATGGTGCCAATAAGATTGCATCTAGTAGAGAGGCAAATACTAGAGTCTGTGAACATTGCTCCAAAGTCAGGATGTGTTGTTGCTTTAATGTGCATAGAAAAGTAAAGTAAAGGCAGCAATATATGATGAAACAGCTAAAGAAGGACTTCCCTCTTCATCCCCGCCAGGTGAAGATGTGATTTGAGCACTAAGACAAGACTATAGTGGCCATCAACACTGACCTTCTACAGCTTTTCTTGGCCAAAGTGCGGCACAGGGGCCATCTGTGGTCCCTGACTCCTTTGTCATCAAATACACAATGTCTCTTTTGTGGTGACATCATCAACATGAGGCTGCTCCCAAAAAGGAGGGATTGTGTGTCGCTTTTAAAAGTGCTCCCCCTCTGGCCAACATATGAAATAACAAGTGTGTGTAAGAAATGGATTTCTTTTTAAATTATTTTTTTTTAATAACTGTGTATATGTATATAAACACATACTGCAATAACTTCAAGTAAATAATGAAGATTAAAAAACAATTATGAATTAAAAGCTTACCTTTTTATATGTGCATAGTATGTATATATTAATCATGTTGGAAATACACTTCTGCATATATCTAGAAAAGCTTGCTCCTAAAGCGAGAGGCAGGTCTCAAGATAACAAGTACAAGGTGTGTGTGTGTGTGTGTGTGTGTGTGTGTGTGTGTGTGTTTCGATACCTGTTTTTTCTTTGATCTCACACAGCACGCTGAAGAGCGCCGGCTTCATGCGGTCACAGCTCAGAGCGTGTTTCCTGCAACACACACACACACACACACACACACACACACACACACACACACACACACACACACACACACACACACACACACACACACATACGCGCATGCACGCACACACACACGCACACACACACACACACACACATTCACATACACGTACACACACTTGTGAGTAACACATCTCATGTTTATTACTGTCTTGACATTTTATTTCCGACATGTTTAAAAAAAAAAGAGGGCGGAAAAACACCAACAAAATAAGTGAGGAAAAGAAAAGAATACCAAAATAGTGAGGCGCTTGGAACATACTTCATTTTTTACACGCTTCTTTCACTTTCTAACATGTCTGAAGAGGAGTGTTTGTTTCACCCTGACCGCTTTTCCTTTTAGAATTTATGATTGGATTTATGTTTTATTTATATATGTATATATATATATATATTTTTTTTTTTAAACTTATTTATTTATTTTTATTTTATTTTTTTGAAACAGTTGTATGCATCATAGTGTTTGTAGCTAAAGCTCATTTACAACAACAACAACAGAGATCTAACATCATTAAAATAAGAAAATAATAAGAATGAGGCCAAAAGGAGTCAGTAATAATGAAAATAGAAATAATAATACAGACACTACCCCTTCGCTTTACTTTTAGTTTTCTATTTGTCGCACTTTTTATTACTATTTTTATTTAGCTAATTTTTTTACTTTTTATTTGACCTCGTTTACCGTATTGCTTTTTGCACTATTAGCTCATTCATTGTTTATGTTCTTTGTTTTTTTTCTGTTTCTGTTGCACTATGCTTTTATTCTATTTTTATTTTTTTTAACCTATAAAGCACTTCGTTTGAATTTAAAAGTTGTAAACGTGCTATATAAATAAAATGGACTTGACTTGACAATGTGCAAACTAGGTAAAAGCCAATAATAATAATAATAATATTATTATTATAACAATAATAACACAGACAAAGTGCAAACTAGATAAGAAGCAATTAGTAAAAACTAAACTCAACAAGCAATTTAAACTAAGTTTTCACACTACACATGTACAAAATATTTAAAGCATACTAATTATAATAATTATTATTCCTAATCCTTTTTGACAATCATTGAGACTTTAACTTGAACATGAGTCATTTTAAAATGTTTCATTGAACTATAAGTGCAAAACAAATATATAATTCGTACAGAAAAATGTATTTGAATAAATGAAGAATGTTCAACATGATGGAGAAGAGAGCCAATGAGGTGGGAATGAATGAATGAATACTAGTTGACAAGATGAAAGAGTGAGAGTAGTGACAAAGTGGTGCTGGTGACGTCCGCAGGTAAAGGTGAGCGTCGCCTCACCTGGCCTGAGCTTCGTCCAGACTTTGGTCCGTGATGGTCATGATTTCATGCAAAATGTCTCCCATCTCGCCCATCTCTCGCATCTCTCCACTTCCGTCCATGCCGACCCGCGCCTCAGCCTCGGCGTGTGCATGTGCGTGTGCGTGAGCGCGCAGCAGCCGCTGATGCTCCTCCATCACGCGCGCGCACGCTACAATTAACAAGGAGGAGAAAGAAGAAAAGGCGCCTTTAATTCCCGCGCTCCATCCTGGCGCTTTTTGTCACGAGCGCGGCCAGCCAGGCTCCGCCCACCGCACGAGAGAAGCGCGGGGCCCCACCTGGAGGCTGGCGGAGAAGTGACGTCACAGATCAGGTACACCCCCCTTCCGTGACGTCACTACGACCACCAACAAAAACAACCTTAATATGTCAGCACTCTCCACACCCCATAATAGTCTACTGTTAGACTCATTTGCATATTTCAACTACAATACTCATTTGCATATTTCAACTACAATGCTCATTTGCATATTTCAACAACAAAGATGACATCTTCTAAAATGGAGAATATTTATGATGCACGGGATTACGTCCGTAGAGAATGGCAGAGAGAACATGACGTCATCCTGTTGCCTTGGTAACGTGGGATGCTTGTCCCCCGCGACCTCATGGGGGGGTCAAAGGTTATTGCTGTTTACAATGTGCATTGCTGCCCCCTGCAGGAGGAGAGTGGAAACACGTGTCAGCTGACAGCTCTTTACAACTCGCTCAGCCATGACGTCATTTGAAGATGAAAGTGACCAACATGGTGGACGTTATTTGAAATGAAGGGAATAAGCGGTAGGAAATGGATGGAAGAAGATGAAAGTGACTAACATGATGAACATTATTTGAAATGAAGGGAATAAGCGGTAGGAAATGGATGGATGGAAGGATGGATGAAGATGAAAGTGACTAACATGATGAATGTTATTAGAAATGAAGGGAATAAGCGGTAGAAAATGGATGGAAGGATGGAAGAAGATGAAAGTGACTAACATGATGAACATGATTTTGTTGTTGTACTTAAAGTGTTTCTTTCGAGACAAAAACACTCCTGTGAGCAAGTTGTCATCACATGAACCTCCTCTTACTTTTACTTTGTCTCTGTTAGCGCTTTCTTCTCACTGTTAGCATCTGCTAGCTTTTTCTCATCTCCTGCAGCATATTTTTTGGTCTGTTAGCATGTATTTGTTTCTGTTAGCCTCTTTTTGTCATTGTTATCTTCTGCTAGCATTTTCTTATCTCTGGTAGTGTCTTTTCTCAGTTTTGCGCTTTCACGTCTCTGTTAGCATCTGCTAGCGTTTTATCATCTCCAGTAGCATCTTTTTGTCTGTTAGCATGTGTTAGCGCCTTCTTCTCACTGTTAGTATCCGCTAGTGTCTTCTTATCTGTGGTAGCATCTTTTTCTCAGTTAGGCACTTTCTCGTCCCTGCTAGCATTTTATCATCTCCGGTAGCGTCTGTTTGTCTGTTAGCGTGTGTTAGCATATATATATTTTTCTGTTAGCGCCTTCTTGTCACTGTTAGCCTCTGCTAGCATTTTCTCATCTTGGGTAACCTCTTTTCGTCTGTTAGTGTCTGTCAGCGTTCATTTGTCTCTGTTAGCACCTTCTTGTCACTGTTAGTACCCGCTAGCCTATTTGTTTGTCTGTTAACATCTACTTGTCTCGGTCATCGCCTTCTTATCACTGCTTTTGTCCAGGAGTGTCTTCTTTTTTCTGGTAGCAGCTTTTTCTCAGTTAGTGCCTTCTCGTGTCTGTTAGCATATGCTAACATCTTCTTGTCTGTTATTATTTCTTTGTCTGTGTTTGCACCTTCTTGTCACTGTTAGCGTCTACTAGTGTCTTCTTATACCTGGTGGCGTCTTTTTGTTGGTGTCTTCTTGTCCCTGTTAGCATGTGTTGACGTCTTCTTGTCTCAGTTAGCTTCTGTGTTAGCGGCCTCTTGTCACTTCTAACGTCTTTTCGGTTGGCATCTTCATGTACCCGCTACCATCTCGTTGTTGCTGTTTTCTTTTCCTTGTTAGCCTTTGTTGCCTTTTTGTGTGTTAGCTGCTTTTTGTTCTTCTAGCGTCTTCTTGTCTGTTAGCATCTTCATGTACCGGCTAGCGTCTTCTTGTCTGTTAGCATCTTCATGTACCGGCTAGCGTCTTCTTGTCTGTTAGCATCTTCATGTACCTGCTAGCGTCTTCTTGTCTGTTAGCATCTTCATGTACCTGCTAGCGTCTTCTTGTCTGTTAGGATCTTCATGTACCGGCTAGCGTCTTCTTGTCTGTTAGCATCTTCATGTACCTGCTAGCGTCTTCTTGTCTGTTAGGATCTTCATGTACCGGCTAGCGTCTTCTTGTCTGTTAGCATCTTCATGTACCGGCTAGCGTCTTCTTGTCTGTTAGCATCTTCATGTACCTGCTAGCGTCTTGTCGTCTTTAATAGTGTCTTTTCCTTGGTTAGCGTCTGTTAGCGTGTTCTTGTCTTTGTTAGCTCCTTTGTATTCTTTGTGATTGTTAATGTCAGTTAGCTGCCTGGGGTCTCTGTTAGCGAGTGCTGGCTGGTAACAGTGAGAAGGAGGAGCAGTGGCAGATAAAGGAGGAGGCGTGTGCTGAGTCAGCAGTTAGTGACGCTGGCTGAGTGCTGAAGTGGAGAAAGGTTGACTTTTAATGGCTGTCCAATAAAGGGGACAGGAGGCAGCAATCCATTAGAGGGAGATGCTGCTCTTGTTGTTGTTGTTGTGCTGCTGGCAGTGCTTGAAGGTGAAGTGTGGCAGGTGGCAGGAAGTGGAAGGAAGGAGACATGAACATGCATTCAAACATGGCATCATGGCCTGTGGGAGAGGGAAAACAACAACACAAAAAAGTCTTTTAAAATGATGAAGGCTTTTGATTGAAAGGCTGGCCAGTGCTCTGAACAGGAACAAGAACAGGAAAAGGAACGGAAACGGGAAGAGGAACGGGAACGTGAACGGGAAGACTTCCTGTACTGACACCTCGGTCACCTACTTCAAAGACTAAATGCGTCAATCCAAAAGTTCTCTACATGTAAATATGGGAGTGTGTGAATTGAAATAACAAATTGAGTCTAGAATGGAAAAGCATGAATTGAAAAAAGGCGTAAGTGTATATATGAAATTGTGTGAATTGAAAAACGGCCTAAGTTTAATATTGGAGTGCGTGCATTAAAAAAACGGCCTAAATGTAAATATGGAAGTTTGTGTGAATTAAAAAAAACAGACTAAGCCTAATTTTGCAGTGCGTGAATTGAAAAAACGGCTTAAGTGCAAAATGGAAACGCGTGAATTGAAAAAGTCCTTAAATGTAAACAGTGTGTGAATTGAAAAACGGTCTAAATGTAAACACGGAAGTGTGTGTATTGAAAAACGGTTAAAGTGTAAATATGAAATTGTGTGAATTGAAAAACAGCCTATGTTTGATATTGCAGTGCGTGAATTGAAAAAACAGCTTGAGTGCAGAATGGAAATATGTGAATTTTAAAAGTGGCCTAAATGTAAATATGGAATTGTGTAAATAGAAAAACTAGACCAAGCATAATTTAGCAGTGCGTGAATTGAAAAAAAAAGCTTGGGTAAAATATGGAAACGTGTGAACTGAAAAATGGCTCAAATGTAAACACGGAAGTATATGATTGAAAAACGGCGTAAGTGTATATATGAAATTGTGTGAATTGAAAAATGGCCTAAGTTTAATATTGCAGTGCGCGAATTAAAAAAACAGCCTAAATGTAAATATGGAAGTGTGTGTGGATTAAAAAAAACAGACTAAGCCTAATTTTGCAGTGCGTGAATTGAAAAAACGGCTTGAGTGCAAAATGGAAACGTGTGAATTGAAAAACGTCCTTAAATGTAAACAGTGTGTGAATTGAAAAACGGCCTGAATGTAAACACGGAAGTGTGTGTATTGAAAAACGGTTAAAGTGCAAATATTAATATTGTGTGAATTGAAAAACGACCTAAATGTAAATACGGAAGTGTGTGAATTGAAAAAGGGTTAAAGTGTAAATATGTAATTGTGTGAATTGAAAAACGGCCTATGTTTGATATTGCAGTGCGTGAATTGAAAAAACAGCTTGAGTGCAGAATGGAAATATGTGAATTTAAAAAATGGCCTAAATGTAAATATGGAATTGTGTGAATAGAAAAACTATACCAAGCATAATTTAGCAGTGCGTGAGTTGAAAAAAACAGCTTGGGTAAAATATGGAAACGTGTGAACTGAAAAACGGCTCAAATGTAAACACGGAAGTATATGATTGAAAAATGGCCTAAGTGTAAATATGAAAGTGTGTGAATTGAAAAACAGCCTAAATATAAATATGAAAGTGTGTGAATTGAAAAATGGCCTAAGATTAATTATGTAGTGCGTGATTAGAAAAAAAACAGCTTGAGTAAAACATGGAAACGTGTGAATTGAAAAATGTCTTAAATGTAAACACAGAAGTGTGTGAATTGAAAAATGGCCTGAGTGTAAATATGAAAGTGTGTGAATTGAAAAACGGCCTAAATGTAAACACGGAAGTGTGTGTATTGAAAACGGTTAAAGTGTAAATATTAATATTGTGTGAATTGAAAAACGACCTAAATGTAAATATGGAAGTGTGTGAATTCAAAAAAGGGTTATAGTGTAAATATGAAATTGTGTGAATTGAAAATCGGCCTATGTTTGATATTGCAGTGCGTGAATTGAAAAAACAGCTTGAGTGCAGAATGGAAATATGTGAATTTAAAAAATGGCCTAAATGTAAATATGGAATTGTGTGAATAGAAAAACTAGACCAAGCATAATTTAGTAGTGCGTGAGTTGAAAAAAACAGCTTGGGTAAAATATGGAAACGTGTGAACTGAAGAACGGCTCAAATGTAAACACGGAAGAATATGATTGAAAAATGGCCTAAGTGTAAATATGAAAGTGTGTGAATTGAAAAACAGCCTAAATATAAATATGAAAGTGTGTGAATTGAAAAACGGCCTAAGATTAATTATGTAGTGCGTGATTAGAAAAAAACAGCTTGAGTAAAACACAGAAGTGTGTGAATTGAAAAATGGCCTGAGTGTAAATATGAAAGTGTGTGAATTGAAAAACGGCCTAAGATTAATTATGTAGGGCGTGAATTGAAAAAAAACAGCTCGAGTAAAACATGGAAACGTGTGAATTGAAACATTTCTTAAATGTAAACACAGAAGTGTGTGAATTGAAAAATGGCCTTAGTGTAAATATAATACAGCAATGCGTGAATTGAAAAATGTGCAGAATGGAAATGCGTGAATTGAAGAACGGCCTGAATGTAAATATGGAAGAGTGTGAATTGAAAAACCTGTCCTAGCCTAATATTGCAGTGCGTGAATAAAAATTAAAAAAAAGGTTTTGAGTGCGTGAATGAAAGAGTAAGGCCGCCACATGTTCTCCCTTCAAGTCTCACCAAGAAGCAGAATAAGAAGACAAGAACATGGCAGAATGTTCCCTTCCAATGTGCATGAGTAAAAAGGATGTAGTGGTTCATGCAGCTGGCACACAACCTTCCTTCTCCAATTAATACTTGCAGTCAAATACTTCATCTGTCATTGTGACACACGGGAGAGGGGGGGGGGGGGGAGCTAACAGCTTGTCCCAAATCCACCTGGATTACTGCGCATTCTTTGCATGCATGTGTGTGTGTGTGTGTGTGTGTGTGTGTGTGTGTGTGTGTGTGTGTGTGTGTGTGTGTGTGAAAGTAGGATAATTCTCTTTCGATTTGCATTATTACTGTAAAAAGTTGTTCCGTTTTTGTACGATTGTGTTTTCAGTGTTTAAGACTGGACTTTGCCAGCGCGCTGCCCCCTGCTGGCACGGAGTGTTGCTGCTGATTGACAGCGTAAAGAAGGAAGAAGGAGGGTGGATGGTGGAGTTTGGCAACAAAGGGCGACACAGCGGTGCATGATGGGAACTTTCCAGTCAGTCACTGTGCAAGAGGAGATTAACATATCGTTTGAGGTGACGCTGAGGCGCTCCAGAAACGCCGGCGGGCAGATTCCTCCAAAACAAGAAGAGGAAGTTGCAGACGTGCGTGGAGAGAAGGCGACGTCTGGCAACATGTCGACTGTAAACTCACATTTAGTCTGGCAACATGTCGACTGTAAACTCACATTTAGTCTGGCAACATGTCGACTGTAAACTCACATTTAGTCTGGCAACATGTCGACCGTAAACTCACATTTAGTCTGGCAACGTGTCGACTGTAAACTCACATTTAGTCTGGCAACATGTCGACTGTAAACTCACATTTAGTCTGGCAACATGTCGACTGTAAACTCACATTTAGTCTGGCAACATGTCGACTGTAAACTCACATTTAGTCTGGCAACATGTCGACTGTAAACTCACATTTAGTCTGGCAACATGTCGACTGTAAACTCACATTTAGTCTGGCAACATGTCGACTGTAAACTCACATTTAGTCTGGCAACATGTCGACTGTAAACTCACATTTAGTCTGGCAACATGTCGACTGTAAACTCACATTTAGTCTGGCAACATGTCGACTGTAAACTCACATTTAGTCTGGCAACATGTCGACTGTAAACTCACATTTAGTCTGGCAACATGTCGACTGTAAACTCACATTTAGTCTGGCAACATGTCGACTGTAAACTCACATTTAGTCTGGCAACATGTCGACTGTAAACTCACATTTAGTCTGGCAACATGTCGACTGTAAACTCACATTTAGTCCGGCAACATGTCGACTGTAAACTCACATTTAGTCCGGCAACATGTCGACTGTAAACTCACATTTAGTCTGGCAACATGTCGACTGTAAACTCACATTTAGTCTGGCAACATGTCGACTGTAAACTCACATTTAGTCTGGCAACATGTCGACTGTAAACTCACATTTAGTCTGGCAACATGTCGACTGTAAACTCACATTTAGTCTGGCAACATGTCGACTGTAAACTCACATTTAGTCTGGCAACATGTCGACTGTAAACTCACATTTAGTCTGGCAACATGTCGACTGTAAACTCACATTTAGTCTGGCAACATGTCGACTGTAAACTCACATTTAGTCTGGCAACATGTCGACTGTAAACTCACATTTAGTCTGGCAACATGTCGACTGTAAACTCACATTTAGTCTGGCAACATGTCGACTGTAAACTCACATTTAGTCTGGCAACATGTCGACTGTAAACTCACATTTAGTCTGGCAACATGTCGACTGTAAACTCACATTTAGTCTGGCAACATGTCGACTGTAAACTCACATTTAGTCTGGCAACATGTCGACTGTAAACTCACATTTAGTCTGGCAACATGTCGACTGTAAACTCACATTTAGTCTGGCAACATGTCGACTGTAAACTCACATTTAGTCTGGCAACATGTCGACTGTAAACTCACATTTAGTCTGGCAACATGTCGACTGTAAACTCACATTTAGTCCGGCAACATGTCGACTGTAAACTCACATTTAGTCCGGCAACATGTCGACTGTAAACTCACATTTAGTCTGGCAACGTGTCGACTGTAAACTCACATTTAGTCTGGCAACGTGTCGACTGTAAACTCACATTTAGTCTGGCAACATGTCGACTGTAAACTCACATTTAGTCTGGCAACATGTCGACTGTAAACTCACATTTAGTCTGGCAACATGTCGACTGTAAACTCACATTTAGTCTGGCAACATGTCGACTGTAAACTCACATTTAGTCTGGCAACATGTCGACTGTAAACTCACATTTAGTCCGGCAACATGTCGACTGTAAACTCACATTTAGTCTGGCAACATGTCGACTGTAAACTCACATTTAGTCTGGCAACATGTCGACTGTAAACTCACATTTAGTCTGGCAACATGTCGACTGTAAACTCACATTTAGTCTGGCAACATGTCGACTGTAAACTCACATTTAGTCTGGCAACATGTCGACTGTAAACTCACATTTAGTCTGGCAACATGTCGACTGTAAACTCACATTTAGTCTGGCAACATGTCGACTGTAAACTCACATTTAGTCTGGCAACATGTCGACTGTAAACTCACATTTAGTCTGGCAACATGTCGACTGTAAACTCACATTTAGTCTGGCAACATGTCGACTGTAAACTCACATTTAGTCTGGCAACATGTCGACTGTAAACTCACATTTAGTCTGGCAACATGTCGACTGTAAACTCACATTTAGTCTGGCAACATGTCGACTGTAAACTCACATTTAGTCTGGCAACATGTCGACTGTAAACTCACATTTAGTCTGGCAACATGTCGACTGTAAACTCACATTTAGTCTGGCAACATGTCGACTGTAAACTCACATTTAGTCTGGCAACATGTCGACTGTAAACTCACATTTAGTCCGGCAACATGTCGACTGTAAACTCACATTTAGTCTGGCAACATGTCGACTGTAAACTCACATTTAGTCTGGCAACATGTCGACTGTAAACTCACATTTAGTCCGGCAACATGTCGACTGTAAACTCACATTTAGTCTGGCAACATGTCGACTGTAAACTCACATTTAGTCTGGCAACATGTCGACTGTAAACTCACATTTAGTCTGGCAACATGTCGACTGTAAACTCACATTTAGTCTGGCAACATGTCGACTGTAAACTCACATTTAGTCTGGCAACATGTCGACTGTAAACTCACATTTAGTCCGGCAACATGTCGACTGTAAACTCACATTTAGTCTGGCAACATGTCGACTGTAAACTCACATTTAGTCTGGCAACATGTCGACTGTAAACTCACATTTAGTCTGGCAACATGTCGACTGTAAACTCACATTTAGTCTGGCAACATGTCGACTGTAAACTCACATTTAGTCTGGCAACATGTCGACTGTAAACTCACATTTAGTCTGGCAACATGTCGACTGTAAACTCACATTTAGTCCGGCAACATGTCGACTGTAAACTCACATTTAGTCTGGCAACATGTCGACTGTAAACTCACATTTAGTCTGGCAACATGTCGACTGTAAACTCACATTTAGTCTGGCAACATGTCGACTGTAAACTCACATTTAGTCTGGCAACATGTCGACTGTAAACTCACATTTAGTCTGGCAACATGTCGACTGTAAACTCACATTTAGTCTGGCAACATGTCGACTGTAAACTCACATTTAGTCTGGCAACACGTCGACTGTAAACTCACATTTAGTCTGGCAACACGTCGACTGTAAACTCACATTTAGTCTGGCAACATGTCGACTGTAAACTCACATTTAGTCTGGCAACATGTCGACTGTAAACTCACATTTAGTCTGGCAACATGTCGACTGTAAACTCACATTTAGTCTGGCAACATGTCGACTGTAAACTCACATTTAGTCTGGCAACATGTCGACTGTAAACTCACATTTAGTCTGGCAACATGTCGACTGTAAACTCACATTTAGTCTGGCAACATGTCGACTGTAAACTCACATTTAGTCTGGCAACATGTCGACTGTAAACTCACATTTAGTCTGGCAACATGTCGACTGTAAACTCACATTTAGTCTGGCAACATGTCGACTGTAAACTCACATTTAGTCTGGCAACATGTCGACTGTAAACTCACATTTAGTCTGGCAACATGTCGACTGTAAACTCACATTTAGTCCGGCAACATGTCGACTGTAAACTCACATTTAGTCTGGCAACATGTCGACTGTAAACTCACATTTAGTCTGGCAACATGTCGACTGTAAACTCACATTTAGTCTGGCAACATGTCGACTGTAAACTCACATTTAGTCTGGCAACATGTCGACTGTAAACTCACATTTAGTCAGCATTCATCACATCTGAGCCCAAGTCACATCACACACTGTGTTGTCCGCCTCAGACAGGGGTCGCCAACCCAAAATGTTGAAAGAGCCATATTGGACGAAAAATACAAAAACAAATCTGTCTGGAGCCCCAAAACAAATTTAAAAGCCATATTACATACAGATAGTGTGTCATGAGATATCAAGTGAATTAAGAGGACTTAAAGGAAACTAAATGAGCTGAAATATAGCTACAAATGAGACATAATGATGCAATATGTACATACAGCTTGTCAGGGTTAGTTGTTGTTGAACCCCGAGATGCAGAGACGGAGGCAGCCATGGCATATGAGAACCTAGAACAAACAAAAAGCACGCACGTGGGCGGAATAACAAACTAAGGGAGCTAGCACTGGAAGTTAGAAAACAAAAAGGAACTTTAGCATGGAAGCTAGTGGATAGCAAACAGAAAAACTGGAAAGAACTAATGCTAACTAATGCTATGACGACCAGGACAAAATGTAGCACGACAGGTAGTAGCTGTAACAAACGACACGACAGGTAGTAGCTGTAACAAACGACACGACAGGTAGTAGCTGTAACAAACGACACGACAGGTAGTAGCTGTAACAAACGACACGACAGGTAGTAGCTGTAACAAACGACACGACAGGTAGTGGCTGTAACAAACGACACGACAGGTAGTGGCTGTAACAAACGACACGACAGGTAGTAGCTGTAACAAACGACACGACAGGTAGTAGCTGTAACAAACGACACGACAGGTAGTAGCTGTAACAAACGACACGACAGGTAGTAGCTGTAACAAACGACACGACAGGTAGTAGCTGTAACAAACGACACGACAGGTAGTGGCTGTAACAAACGACACGACAGGTAGTGGCTGTAACAAACGACACGACAGGTAGTAGCTGTAACAAACGACACGACAGGTAGTGGCTGTAACAAACGACACGACAGGTAGTAGCTGTAACAAACGACACGACAGGTAGTAGCTGTAACAAACGACACGACAGGTAGTGGCTGTAACAAACGACACGACAGGTAGTGGCTGTAACAAACGACACGACAGGTAGTGGCTGTAACAAACGACACGACAGGTAGTGGCTGTAACAAACGACACGACAGGTAGTAGCTGTAACAAACGACACGACAGGTAGTAGCTGTAACAAACGACACGACAGGTAGTAGCTGTAACAAACGACACGACAGGTAGTAGCTGTAACATACAACACGACAGGTAGTAGCTGTAACAAACGACATGACAGGTAGTAGCTGTAACAAACGACACGACAGGTAGTAGCTGTAACAAACGACACGACAGGTAGTAGCTGTAACAAACGACACGACAGGTAGTGGCTGTAACAAACGACACGACAGGTAGTGGCTGTAACAAACGACATGGCAGGTAGTAGCTGTAACAAACGACACGACAGGTAGTAGCTGTAACAAACGACACGACAGGTAGTAGCTGTAACAAACGAAACGACAGGTAGTAGCTGTAACAAACGACACGACAGGTAGTAGCTGTAACAAACGACACGACAGGTAGCACGACAAGAGTGATATGTGGCAACGACATTACAATACAAGTCCGAATGACAATTCAATTATCCAGCAACTGACACAAGATAAAGCAGGTACAAATAGGAGCAGGCTGATTGGCAACGGGTGTGGCCAGGTGCCAATCAGCCGCAGCTGAGGAGGAACACAGCACTCAGGGAACAAGACAGGAAGCTGACAAAATAAGAGCACTAGACAGGAACTAAAGACAGGAGATACTAAACACAGAGGAAACAGACAAATGCAGAGGAACAAACTAAAACATAGACAAACTGTCAGGGGAAAGCCTGACACAGCTAGCCTAAGTAGCATGTTAGCATTGATTAGCTATGTCTGATTAGCACTCCACACAAGTCAATAACATCAACAAAACTCACCTTTGTGCAGTCATGCACAACATTAAAAGTTTGGTGTACTAAATGGGACATAACAAAAAGTGGCTTAAAATGTGTCTCAGAAAGTCGGAGAAAGTTGTACATGTAAACAAACTAGGGTGCGTTCAAAGACCGACAAAATTAGTAGGACAAAACGGCGCTCGCCAAATACTGGAATCAGCGAAGCATGTTTAATATAAACAGTGTGCTTTATAACAATTAGAGAGGTTTGTGTCATGTTTGTCCTCCTACATCGGGGGTCGGCAACCTGAGGCTCTTTAGCACCGCCCGAGTTTCCCTCTGGAACTTTTTCAAAAATATATGAAAAATGGAAAAAGATGAAGGGGAAAACATATATTTTTTGTTTTAATATGGTTTCTGTAGGAGGACAAACATGACACAAACCTCCCTAATTGCTGTAAAACACACTGTTTATATTAAACATGCTGATTCCAGTATTTGGCGAGTGCCGTTTTGTCCTACTAATTTTGGCGGTCCTTGAACTCACCCTAGTTTGTTTACATGTACAACTTTCTCCGACTTTCAAGGACGTGTTTTATGCCACTTCTTTTTCTGTCTCATTTTGTCAACCAAACTTTTAATGTTGTGCGTGAATGCACAAAGGTGAGTTTTGTTGATGTTATTGACTTGTGTGGAGTGCTAATCAGACATATTTGCTCACTGCAAGCTAATCGATGCTAACATGCTATTTAGGCTAGCTATATGTACATATTGCATCATTATGCCTCATTTGTAGCTATATTTGAGATCATTTAATTTCATTTAAGTCCTCATAATTCAATGTGTATCTTCTGACACACTATCTGTATGTAATATGGCTTTTAAATTTGTTTTGTGTATTTTTGGTCCAATATGGTCCTTCAACATTTTGGGTTGCCGCCCCCTGTCCTACAGAAACCACATTAAAACAAAAATGATATTGTTTCCCTTTATCTTTTTCCATTTTTCATACATTTTTGAAAAAGCTCCAGAGAGCCCCTCGGGCGGCGCTAGAGAGCCGCGAATTGCCGACCCCCGGCCTTTGAAAAGCAAACAAAACGTAAACTTTGCGCTTCCTCACTCGTTTTGTTGACGAGGCGTAGCGACGAGCAAAAAGCAGTGCTAATAATAACAAGACAAGAAGTTTGACAGCTTGGATTGCATCAGAAGAAGCGCTGACAGTCCAATTAGAGCCCAGACCTACAAACCCCAAGAAATAAGGAAATGATGACATGATCACATCAGCGTTGCCGTGCAGCTAAACATCCTCTTTTCTTTGTCCTCTTACTGGCCACAAACAACCTGCATGTTGTCCGTTGCCATGGCGACCCAGTGAGCCAGACAGAAGGTGAGTGTGGAGTCACATGACCGACAGTCATTAGGCTAAGTAATGGTGCCGTGATTTAAGGGAGCGGGTCAGCAGATGAAAGTGGGCGCCAGCGAGGACGCCAGGAGGCGACCCCATTAGGAGGCGTCAAGACGGACAAGAAAAAGAGGGAAAGGAGGAGCGGGGCAATTAGAGAAGATGAGCGTAAAGTGATGGCGGGACCTCATGACATCATCCCCACAAGCCCCTGCTGGCGGACCGGGAGGTCGTTAGCCGCGGCGCCATCCAAACACGGCGAGTCAGGGAGCAGCTCATCAGTCAGCTAACATTAGCTTCATGCTAACACATGCTAACTGACTGACAAAAAACACCACCAGAAAAGACATAAAACCAGCAAAGAGGTGCAAAGTGACAAGAAACATTTTTCATGTTTATTCTGAAAATGATGTCTTTTTTTGACTTCCTGCTTCTCCACAAAAGGAACAATTATTTATTTAGTATCGATTATAATAGTATTAATACTATTATTCCTTAAATGATTCAAAGTGAGTTTGTGCAGTTTGTAGTGATGTTGCTGTTTGATGTGTTGAAGTGTGATGTTTGGGTGCAAATAGCACACAGAGTGTCTTCCTTCGAAGGGAAACTACACTTTTTGTGGAAGTTTGCCCGTCATTCAAAATCATTACCAGAGACAAGAACACACATGACCTGCATGACTATAGCTCTTGTCTCAAAGTAGGTGTACTGTCACCACCTGTCACATCACACCCTGACTTATTTGCACTTTTTGGCTGTTTTCCTGTGTGTAGTCTTTTACTTCTTGTCTTGAGCTCCTATTTTGGTGGCTTTTCCTGTTTTTGGGAGGGTATTTTCCTGAAGCAGTTTCATGTCTTCTTTTCCCGCATCTACTTTGTTTTAGCAATCGAGAATATTTCACTTGTTTTTATCCTTCTTTGTGGGGACATTGTTGATGGTCATGTCATGTTCGGATGTACTTTGTCTTTGCGCCAAAGTAAGTCTTTGCTGTCGTCCAGCATTCTGTTTTTGTTGACTTTGTAGCCAGTTCAGTTTTACTTTGGTTCTGCATAGCCTTCCCTAAGCTTCAATTACTTTTCTTAGGGACACTCACTCTTTGTTTATCTTTAGTTTAAGCATTAGACACCTTTTTACCTGCACGCTGCCTCCCGCTGTTCCTGACATCTACAAAGCAATTAGCTACCTGCTGCCACCTACTGATATGTAAGAGTATTACAGGGTTACTCTGCCCAGCTCTAGACAGCACCGACACTCAACAACAACACATCATTTGCAGACTAGAATTACTGCTTTACAAAACCTATTTTTAACCCAAATAGGTGAAACTAGATCATCTCCCACGGCACAGCAGACTGTATCTCGAGGCACACTAGTGTGCCGCGGCACAGTGGTTGATAAACACTGTTCTAGAGGTTACTGAACATATTGGTGGCAGTCTTTGGAAGCAGTTTTATAATAATTTACAGACTAGATAGATTTCCAAAGGACCAATTATTACAAATTTGAAAGCAAAAGAAAAAAAAAGTGTGTTCTTGTCCCTCATAAAGATTGTGAATGATAAGCAACATTCAAAATAAATGCAGTTCCCCTTTGAGATAGTGAAGAAGTCCCTAACCATCTCTGCCCATTTCTGTTCCCAGTGAGCTGAGGGGACGTTTACAAAGACATCATGGGTGGGAGAAAAGGAGCACTTGATTTGCTCGCCCCAGCCAGCCTACAGCACAAGTGTGGCTAATCTTGCCTCATTAGCAGGTTTTGTTAATTGGTTATTGGAGATTTGTATTGATTTATTAGTGTGACATCATAATTTAGACTGGCCATATGTCCTTTTTACCCTGGACATGTCCTCTTTTGCGAGACTGTCTGGGGTGTCCGGGCGGGGTTTCTTAAATGCCTTGAATGTTTTGTGTCTAGGTTGCTCGTATTTTCAATGTACGTTCAGGGTTAAGAAGGAGTTGAATACGAAACCAATTGTGAAGAAGTGCACACGCAGCAACACTCGTGAGGGAAGGGCAGAGACAGAGGGAGCAGGGCAGTGGATTGACTGCCATGCGGGTCACACTGAGGGTGGCCGTATTAACAACGCCAACACTGTTACAAATACGCGCCACACTGTCAACCCACACCAAACAGGAATGACAAACACATTGCTCGATTGCACCAAGAAAAA
>NC_084636.1:1140073-1152573 GCF_033978795.1 Nerophis ophidion | reverse complement strand
TGTCAACAACATGTCAACAAAGAGTGGTAGCATGTCGACATGTCAACAAAGAGTGGTACCATGTCAACAAAGAGTGGTAGCATGTCAACAACACGTCAACAAAGAGTAGTAGCATGTCAACAACATGTCATCAAAGAGTGGTAGCATGTCAACAACATGTCAACAAAGAGTGGTAGCATGTCAACAAAGAGTGGTAGCATGTCAACAACATGTCAACAAAGAGTGGTAGCATGTCAACAACATGTCAACAAAGAGTGGTAGCATGTCAACATGTCATCAAAGAGTGGTAGCATGTCAACAAAGAGTGGTAGCATGTCAACAATATGTCAACAAAGAGTGGTAGCATGTCAACAACATGTCAACAAAGAGTGGTAGCATGTCAACAACATGTCAACAAAGAGTGGTAGCATGTCAACATGTCATCAAAGAGTGGTACCATGTCAACAACATGTCAACAAAGAGTGGTAGCATGTCAACAACACGTCAACAAAGAGTAGTAGCATGTCAACAACATGTCAACAAAGAGTGGTAGCATGTCAACAACATGTCATCAAAGAGTGGTAGCATGTCAACAAAGAGTGGTAGCATGTCAACAACATGTCAACAAAGAGTGGAAGCATGTCATCAAAGAGTGGTAGCATGTCAACAAAGAGTGGTAGCATGTCAACAACATGTCAACAAAGAGTGGTAGCATGTCAACAACATGTCAACAAAGAGTGGTAGCATGTCAACAAAGAGTGGTAGCATGTCAACAAAGAGTGGTAGCATGTCAACAAAGAGTGGTAGCATGTCAACAACTTGTCAACAAAGAGAGGTAGCATGTCAACAACATGTCAACAAAGAGAGGTAGCATGTCAACAACATGTCAACAAGAGTGGTAGCATGTCAACAACTTGTCAACAAAGAGAGGTAGCATGTCAACAACATGTCAACAAAGAGTGGTAGCATGTCAACAACTTGTCAACAAAGAGAGGTAGCATGTCAACAACATGTCAACAAAGAGTGGTAGCATGTCAACAACTTGTCAACAAAGAGAGGTAGCATGTCAACAACATGTCAACAAAGAGAGGTAGCATGTCAACAACATGTCAACAAGAGTGGTAGCATGTCAACAACTTGTCAACAAAGAGAGGTAGCATGTCAACAACATGTCAACAAAGAGAGGTAGCATGTCAACAACATGTCAACAAAGAGTGGTAGCATGTCAACAACATGTCAACAAAGAGTGGTAGCATGTCAACATGTCAACAAAGAGAGGTAGCATGTCTTGTCAAAGTTAGCGTAAGGTTCCTGTTGACCTCTGACCTGACAAGCCCGAGCAGGTTTCTGATGAAAGGCGCTCTCAACACTCAGTTCTCAGTTTCTCAACACTCAGTTCTCAGTTTCTCAGTTTCTCAACACTTAGTTCTCAGTTTCTCAGTTCTCAGTTCTCAGTTCTCAGCTCTCCGCTGGCCTGCTCCACTTCTGGAAAGTTCTCCCATTAATCTGCTAATTGATGAGCCAGCCTGGTGCTCCACTAATGAGGTCGCCGCAAATGAGCTGCAAATGTTTTGGCGTTGAATGAAACGTGCTGAAAGTCTAATTAGTGCAGAAAGTGAAAGTGAAAGTGAAAGAGGGAGGCTGGGTTAGCTCTGAGGGTCAAAGGGCAACTTGTTGACTTCTTCTCACCATTGCTGAGGTCTGTGACTTCCAGCAAACTTCTGCTAAGTCAGTACACTTTGAGAAGTGCACTTACTTCCTGGGGTGTTAATGAAGTGCTGCTGTCCCAAATCCAGCATTATCTACTTGCTGGACATGAGGTGTGCAGCATTATCTACTTGCTGGACATGAGGTGTGCAGCATTATCTACTTGCTGGACATGAGGTGTGCAGCATTATCTACTTGCTGGACATGAGGTGTGCAGCATTATCTACTTGCTGGACATGAGGTGTACAGCATTATCTACTTGCTGGACATGAGGTGTGCAGCATTATCTACTTGCTGGACATGAGGTGTGCAGCATTATCTACTTGCTGGACATGAGGTGTACAGCATTATCTACTTTCTGGACATGAGGTGTGCAGCATTATCTACTTGCTGGACATGAGGTGTGCAGCATTATCTACTTGCTGGACATGAGGTGTACAGCATTATCTACTTTCTGGACATGAGGTGTACAGCATTATCTACTTGCTGGACATGAGGTGTGCAGCATTATCTACTTGCTGGACATGAGGTGTGCAGCATTATCTACTTGCTGGACATGAGGTGTACAGCATGATCTACTTTCTGGACATGAGGTGTACAGCATTATCTACTTTCTGGACATGAGGTGTGCAGCATTATCTACTTTCTGGACATGAGGTGTGCAGCATTATCTACTTGCTGGACATGAGGTGTGCAGCATTATCTACTTGCTGGACATGAGGTGTACAGCATTATCTACTTTCTGGACATGAGGTGTACAGCATGATCTACTTTCTGGACATGAGGTGTGCAGCATTATCTACTTGCTGGAGATGAGGTGTGCAGCATTATCTACTTGCTGGACATGAGGTGTGCAGCATTATCTACTTGCTGGACATGAGGTGTGCAGCATTATCTACTTGCTGGACATGAGGTGTACAGCATTATCTACTTTCTGGACATGAGGTGTGCAGCATTATCTACTTGCTGGACATGAGGTGTGCAGCATTATCTACTTGCTGGACATGAGGTGTGCAGCATTATCTACTTTCTGGACATGAGGTGTGCAGCATTATCTACTTTCTGGACATGAGGTGTGCAGCATTATCTACTTTCTGGACATGAGGTGTGCAGCATTATCTACTTGCTGGACATGAGGTGTGCAGCATTATCTACTTTCTGGACATGAGGTGTGCAGCATTATCTACTTGCTGGACATGAGGTGTGCAGCATTATCTACTTGCTGGACATGAGGTGTGCAGCATTATCTACTTGCTGGACATGAGGTGTGCAGCATTATCTACTTTCTGGACATGAGGTGTGCAGCATTATCTACTTTCTGGACATGAGGTGTGCAGCATTATCTACTTGCTGGACATGAGGTGTGCAGCATTATCTACTTGCTGGACATGAGGTGTGCAGCATTATCTACTTGCTGGACATGAGGTGTGCAGCATTATCTACTTGCTGGACATGAGGTGTGCAGCATTATCTACTTGCTGGACATGAGGTGTGCAGCATTATCTACTTTCTGGACATGAGGTGTGCAGCATTATCTACTTGCTGGACATGAGGTGTGCAGCATTATCTACTTTCTGGACATGAGGTGTGCAGCATTATCTACTTTCTGGACATGAGGTGTGCAGCATTATCTACTTGCTGGACATGAGGTGTGCAGCATTATCTACTTGCTGGACATGAGGTGTGCAGCATTATCTACTTGCTGGACATGAGGTGTGCAGCATTATCTACTTGCTGGACATGAGGTGTGCAGCATTATCTACATAACTTAGACTTAGACTTCTTTTATATTGTCGTTCAAATTTGAACTTTACAGCACAGATAAGAACGACACTTGGTCACAACATCTCCTGGTAGTACTTTCTACCATCTCCTGGTAGTACTTTCTACCATCTCCTGGTAGTACTTTCTACCATCTCCTGGTAGTACTTTCTACCAGCTCCTGGTAGTACTTTCTACCATCTCCTGGTAGTACTTTCTACCAGCTCCTGGTAGTACTTTCTACCATCTCCTGGTAGTACTTTCTACCATCTCCTGGTAGTACTTTCTACCATCTCCTGGTAGTCCTTTCTACCAGCTCCTGGTAGTACTTTCTACCATCTCCTGGTAGTACTTTCTACCATCTCCTGGTAGTACTTTCTACCATCTCCTGGTAGTACTTTCTACCATCTCCTGGTAGTACTTTCTACCAGCTCCTGGTAGTACTTTCTACCATCTCCTGGTAGTACTTTCTACCAGCTCCTGGTAGTACTTTCTACCAGCTCCTGGTAGTACTTTCTACCATCTCCTGGTAGTACTTTCTACCAGCTCCTGGTAGTACTTTCTACCATCTCCTGGTAGTACTTTCTACCATCTCCTGGTAGTACTTTCTACCATCTCCTGGTAGTACTTTCTTCTTCTTCTCTCATCAGCAGTGCAGAAACACGACGAGTGGTCGTGATGGATAAATATGTCTGATAAATAAGCCTGATAAATATGTCTGTTATTTTTTTACCACTTCTCCATTTTATTATCATGAGAAAATATTTTTGTGCTCATGTTTGAATTGTTAAAAGGTTTGGCAAACATTCTCTTACAGCCACAAACATCAAGATGGTAAAGTTTAAATCCTCAAAGTGCTCCTTTTCTGATTTTATTTTCATTTTTAAGCATGTTTGAGAGGGATATATATCTACATAGAGAGAGAGAGACATTTATATATACATAGAATATACAATATATACATAAAATTGTGTATACGTGTAGGTGAATGTGTGTGTGTATATATATATATGCATATATACATATATACATAAACATATATATATACATATATGCATATATACATATACACATACAGTATATATACATGCATATACATACATATATATATACATACATAAGATATATATATATATAAATCATAAAGTATATACACACACACACATACATACATATATATATATATATATACATACATACATACATACAGTAGTGAGTAGTGAAAAAATACACTCACACAAAGATGTATATAAATGTGTGTGTGTATTTTTTTTCAATACTCAGTTATATTTTACAATTGGCTAAACATATTTTAGTGTTGTTTTTTAAAAATTGCCAAGATAGAGAGCCATTAAGAGACAGTATATTATAATAAAATCATGCACTCAAAATAGATTATATTTTGTAGTTACAGTATCTCTGTCAAAAAAAGTCATACATGGTACTGTAAATACATCTAATATTAAATATCTTTTTAAAACCTTCATTCTGATAGTTAGTCTACAGTGCCACCTTGTGGACGGACGCAGCACCGACGTTAATTGGCCGAGGGAAAAACTACAACTCACCTTAGTTTAAAACTACTCCACTTTAAAGTTAGTCTAGTTTAAAACTACTCCACTTTAAAGTTAGTCTAGTATAAAACTACTCTACTTTAAAGCTAGTCTAGTATAAAACTACTCCACTTTAAAGTTAGTCTAGTATAAAACTACTCCACTTTAAAGTTAGTCCAGTATAAAATTACTCCACTTTAAAGTTATTCTAGTTTAAAGCTAGTCCAGTTTAAAGTTAGTCTAGTTTAAAACTACTCCACTTTAAAGTTAGTCTAGTATAAAACTACTCTACTTTAAAGCTAGTCTAGTATAAAACTACTCCACTTTAAAGTTAGTCTAGTATAAAACTACTCCACTTTAAAGTTAGTCTAGTATAAAACTACTCCACTTTAAAGTTAGTCTAGTATAAAACTACTCCACTTTACAGTTAGTCCAGTATAAAATTACTCCACTTTAAAGTTATTCTAGTTTAAAGCTAGTCCAGTTTAAAGTTGGTCTAGTACAGGGGTCTCAAACTGACTTGGGGGCCACTGGATGCAGAGTCTGGGTGAGGCTGGGCCGCAAGAAAAGATTTCTTCAAAAACATGTTGCATCCTCCTCAGCATGTCTACTTGTATAATGTTGTTTCAAATTGTATTATTTGTGCAGCACAACTTTCTTTGTGCAAATAAGACACGTCAGAGTGTCCCTGTGCTCAACAAAGAAATATTGCATCTCCCACTTTTCCTGGAATTGTCTTTGCTCATCACTAACCTTTCTCATCTCTGCAGGCTTTGGAAAAGATATGTTTGGGGTTGTGGAATATATTTGTATTTAGCCCACGCACGGAGAATAATGTTATTTCCACAATGTGTGTCCTTCTGCTTTCCCTCCCTACAGCAACATGGCGGTCGGTGGATAATAGCCAGGAAAGTACCAGGATAGCGAGCGCAAAAAAGTGAGGGCTCCCAGAGTGTTATCCTGTGTCATATAGAAATATATGTAGTGTTCATCGTGTGAGGCAGTGCAAATGAAACAATAAAAAAAACTAATTATGGTTTGAATTGGTCCGGGTTATCATGGACTGTTATTGCTGACAGACAGGTGTCACAGTGTGACTGCAGCCAGGCATGTAAGAAAACCCTCATCTCCATGGAAACGTCTCTGGCGCTTTCACTCATTTGCCGCTTTTCCACTAATGCAGAGGTAGGCACCCCAGAACGGTGAAAGAGTCATTTTGGAGCCAAATAACACAACGCTGTCAAGCAGGCCAGCCTTACATTAAACTGTCATATAATGGTGGGGGCCGCAAAATAACGTCTCGCAGGCCACGATTGGCCCCTAGGCAGCGTGTCTGAGACCACTGGTCTAGTATAAAGCTACTCCACTTTAAAGTTGCTCTAGTATAAAGCTACTCCACTTTAAAGTTGCTCTAGAATAAAGCTACTCCACTTTAAAGTTGCTCTAGTATAAAGCTACTCCACTTTAAAGTTGCTCTAGAATAAAGCTACTCCACTTTAAAGTTGCTGTAGTATAAAGCTACTCCACTTTAAAGTTGCTACTCCACTTTAAAGTTGCTCTAGAATAAAGCTACTCCACTTTAAAGTTGCTCTAGTATAAAGCTACTCCACTTTAAAGTTGCTCTAGAATAAAGCTACTCCACTTTAAAGTTGCTGTAGTATAAAGCTACTCCACTTTAAAGTTGCTACTCCACTTTAAAGTTGCTCTAGAATAAAGCTACTCCACTTTAAAGTTGCTCTAGAATAAAGCTACTCCACTTTAAAGTTGCTCTAGTATAAAGCTACTCCACTTTAAAGTTGCTACTCCACTTTAAAGTTGCTCTAGAATAAAGCTACTCCACTTTAAAGTTGCTCTAGTATAAAGCTACTCCACTTTAAAGTTGCTACTCCACTTTAAAGTTGCTCTAGAATAAAGCTACTCCACTTTAAAGTTGCTCTAGTATAAAGCTACTCCACTTTAAAGTTAGTTGAGGACAGGGGTCGGCAACTCAAAATGTTGAAAGAGCCATATTGGACCAAAAATACAAAAACAATTCTGTCTGGAGCCCCAAAACAAATTTAAAAGCCATATTACATACGGATAATGTGTCATGAGATATAAATTGAATTAAGAGGACTTAAAGGACACCAAATAAGCTCAAATATAGCTACAAATGAGACATAATGATGCAATATGTACATACAGCTAGCCTAAATAGCATGTTAGCATCGATTAGCTTGCAGTCATGCAGTGAGCAAATATGTCTGATTAGCACTCCACACAAGTCAATAACGTCAACAAAACTCACCTTTGTGCATTCACGCACAACGTTAAAAGTTTGGTGGACAAAATGAGACAGAAAAAGAAGTGGCATAAAACATGTCTTAGAAAGTCGGAGAAAGTTGTACATGTAAACAAACTAGGGTGAGTTCAAGGACCGCCAAAATAAGTAGGACAAAACGGCACTCGCCAAATACTGGAATCAGCATGTTTAATATAAACAGTGTGTTTTACAGCAATTAGGGAGGTTTGTGTCATGTTTGTCCTCCTGCAGAAACTATATTAAAACAAAAATATTTCCCCCTCATCTTTTTCCATTTTTCATACATTTTTGAAAAAGCTCCAGAGAGCCACTAGGGCGGCGCTAAAGAGCCGCAGGTTGCCGAACCCCGGTCTAGTATAAAGCTACTCCAGTTTAAAGTTGGTCTAGTCTAAAGATACTCCTGTTTAGAGTTAATCTTGTTTAGAGTTAATCGAGTACAAAGTTAGTCCAGTTTAGAGATCGTCCAGTGACGTCAGGGACCGCCAACAAGGTTTTGTCCCCGCAGCAAACGTTCGCACCAAAGTAGGCGGTGACGTCACACCGCCGACCACAGCCTTCGTGTGTGCTTGACGTTCATTGGTCCATAGTTAGGCGTGCGCGTGACGTCACCCTGAACCGCGACAACGCCCACGTTAGCCCTTGCTGCAGCTAAGCTAACCAAGACAAGCAATGATCGATAATCAATGATGATTATCATGGGGCTGAGTAGCTATTGATTTTCTCCTCGTGTCGTGGAAGTTTCCAGGAGCTTGATGGGTGAGATCATTCATTCATTCATTCATTATTCTTATTAACTGTCACGTGGCGGACACTATATTAGGTACACTGGCCCTCCTCTCATACTGTCTGATAAAATAACTAGTTATTACTTTATGTATTTACATGTACTATTGACCATGATTTGTATCAAAATATATTATTTAGAATTATTATTATTATTTATCACGTGAGCGTCTTATGAATGCAAAATATTTGCTGCTGTGGGCTTTTGTCCGCTAGATGTCGCCATTTAGCTAGGTGTCAGCCTGATGCAAAGCTAAGATGATATTGAAATAAAAAAGGGAATAAAAACGAAGAAAAGTGAAAGTGTTGGCGTGACGTGGCGTGTTGCGTGTACTTTTAGCATTTTAACCACGCTAGGCGGCGCGGTGTTTGTACAAATGTGTACTTTGGACTCTTTTCCCAATCACTTCCCCACGTAAAGACGTGTTTATTTCATTCAAGCCTGGTCCCAGCGTGACGTCACGCGGGGAGGCGCGCATGCAGTCACGCGTGGCCAATCAGGCGCAGCGAGCACGCGCCTCGGCGGTTATAAAACTCGCGTAGGGGGACGATACAGGCCGATTGATACCTGAAGAGTCGCTCTCCCTCTCCCTCGTCCACGCTCGTGCACGTCTCACCTGCGCGCGTGCCTGAGCCCCTCCAGGTCTGGAGTCGTGACCATGTCCACCTCAGCCAGTTCCAAGCTGAACAAGGTCGTCAAGCGCCAGTACTTGGACCTCCCCCAGGGATCCCGGGTCCAGGCCATGTACATCTGGATCGACGGCTCCGGAGAGGGTCTCCGCTGCAAGACCAGAACTCTGGACTCAGAACCCAAAACTGTTCAAGGTAAGACCTGTTGGTTGGAATGATTGTGTTATTCATAAGGAGAAAATCCATTTATGTGGCAGATCTTCCGGAGTGGAACTTTGACGGCTCCAGCACGTACCAGTCGGAGGGCTCCAACAGCGACATGTTCCTGGTCCCGGCCGCCATGTTCAGAGACCCCTTCAGGAAGGACCCCAACAAGCTGGTCCTCTGCGAGGTGCTGAAGTACAACCGCCAGGCCGCAGGTATGTTCCCCAACTATGGTGGTGGTCCGCAGTCCTGTGCAGCTGCTGTGTGCTCCCCAGAGAGCAACCTGCGGGGGAGCTGCAGGCGCGTGATGAGCAGGGTAGCCAGCGAGCAGCCCTGGTTTGGGATGGAGCAGGAGTACACCCTGCTGGGCACGGACGGACACCCCTTCGGATGGCCCAAGAACGGCTTCCCGGGCCCGCAAGGTGAGGCGGAGACGCGGGCGGCGCCGCCGTGTTTGTCTAAACCTGTTGTGGCCCCGCCCCCTCAGGTCCGTACTACTGCGGCGTGGGCGCCGACAAGGCGTACGGGCGCGACATCGTGGAGGCTCACTACCGAGCGTGTCTCTACGCCGAGGTCCAGATCTGCGGCACCAACGCTGAAGTCATGCCCGCCCAGGTAGTGAGCGCCACCTATGGTCTACAACTGTTATCCTTAGAAGTCATGCCCGCCCATGTAGTGAGCGCCACCTAAGGTCTACAACTGTTATCCTTAGAAGTCATGTCCGTCCAGGTAGTGAGCGCCACCTACGGTCTACAACTGTTATCCTTAGAAGTCATGCCCACCCATGTAGTGAGCGCCACCTACGGTCTACAACTGTTATCCTTAGAAGTCATGCCTGCCCATGTAGTGAGCGCCACCTACGGTCTACAACTGTTATCCTTAGAAGTCATGCCTGCCCATGTAGTGAGCGCCACCTAAGGTCTACAACTGTTATCCTTAGAAGTCATGCCCGCCCAGGTAGTGAGCGCCACCTAAGGTCTACAACTGTTATCCTTAGAAGTCATGCCCGCCCATGTAGTGAGCGCCACCTAAGGTCTACAACTGTTATCCTTAGAAGTCATGCCTGCCCATGTAGTGAGCGCCACCTAAGGTCTACAACTGTTATCCTTAGAAGTCATGCCCGCCCAGGTAGTGAGCGCCACCTAAGGTCTACAACTGTTATCCTTAGAAGTCATGTCCGTCCAGGTAGTGAGCGCCACCTACGGTCTACAACTGTTATCCTTAGAAGTCATGCCCACCCATGTAGTGAGCGCCACCTACGGTCTACAACTGTTATCCTTAGAAGTCATGCCTGCCCATGTAGTGAGCGCCACCTACGGTCTACAACTGTTATCCTTAGAAGTCATGCCCGCCCAGGTAGTGAGCGCCACCTACGGTCTACAACTGTTATCCTTAGAAGTCATGCCCGCCCAGGTAGTGAGCGCCACCTACGGTCTACAACTGTTATCCTTAGAAGTCATGCCCACCCATGTAGTGAGCGCCACCTACGGTCTACAACTGTTATCCTTAGAAGTCATGCCCGCCCAGGTAGTGAGCGCCACCTAAGGTCTACAACTGTTATCCTTAGAAGTCATGCCCGCCCAGGTGGTGAGCGCCACCTACGGTCTACAACTGTTATCCTTAGAAGTCATGCCCGCCCAGGTAGTGAGCGCCACCTACGGTCTACAACTGTTATCCTTAGAAGTCATGCCCGCCCAGGTAGTGAGCGCCACCTAAGGTCTACAACTGTTATCCTTAGTAGTCATGCCCGCCCAGGTAATGAGCGCCACCTACGGTCTACAACTGTTATCCTTAGAAGTCATGCCCGTCCAGGTAGTGAGCGCCACCTACGGTCTACAACTGTTATCCTTAGAAGTCATGCCCGCCCAGGTAATGAGCGCCACCTACGGTCTACAACTGTTATCCTTAGAAGTCATGCCCGCCCATGTAGTGAGCGCCACCTACGGTCTACAACTGTTATCCTTAGAAGTCATGCCCGTCCAGGTAGTGAGCGCCACCTACGGTCTACAACTGTTATCCTTAGAAGTCATGCCCGCCCAGGTAATGAGCGCCACCTACGGTCTACAACTGTTATCCTTAGAAGTCATGCCCGCCCATGTAGTGAGCGCCACCTACGGTCTACAACTGTTATCCTTAGAAGTCATGCCCGCCCAGGTAGTGAGCGCCACCTACGGTCTACAACTGTTATCCTTAGAAGTCATCCCCTTCCAGGTAGTGAGCGCCACCTACGGTCTACAACTGTTATCCTTAGAAGTCATGCCCGCCCAGGTAGTGAGCGCCACCTACGGTCTACAACTGTTATCCTTAGTAGTCATGCCCGCCCAGGTAATGAGCGCCACCTACGGTCTACAACTGTTATCCTTAGAAGTCATCCCCTTCCAGGTAGTGAGCGCCACCTACGGTCTACAACTGTTATCCTTAGAAGTCATGCCCGCCCAGGTAGTGAGCGCCACCTACGGTCTACAACTGTTATCCTTAGAAGTCATGCCCGCCCAGGTAGTGAGCGCCACCTACGGTCTACAACTGTTATCCTTAGTAGTCATGCCCGCCCAGGTAGTGAGCGCCACCTACGGTCTACAACTGTTATCCTTAGAAGTCATGTCCGTCCAGGTAGTGAGCGCCACCTATGGTCCACAACTGTTATCCTTAGAAGTCATGCCCACCCAGGTAGTGAGCGCCACCTACGGTCTACAACTGTTATCCTTAGTAGTCATGCCCGCCCAGGTAGTGAGCGCCACCTACGGTCTACAACTGTTATCCTTAAAAGTCATGCCCGCCCAGGTAGTGAGCGCCACCTACGGTCTACAACTGTTATCCTTAGAAGTCAACTCCATCCAGGTAGTGAGCGCCACCTACGGTCTACAACTGTTATCCTTAGAAGTCATCCCCGTCCAGGTAGTGAGCGCCACCTACGGTGTACAACTGTTATCCTTAGAAGTCATGCCCGCCCAGGTAGTGAGCGCCACCTAAGGTCTACAACTGTTATCCTTAGAAGTCATGCCCGCCCAGGTAGTGAGCGCCACCTACGGTCTACAACTGTTATCCTTAGAAGTCATGCCCGCCCAGGTGGTGAGCGCCACCTACGGTCTACAACTGTTATCCTTAGAAGTCATGCCCGCCCAGGTGGTGAGCGCCACCTACGGTCTACAACTGTTATCCTTAGAAGTCATGCCCGTCCAGGTAGTGAGCGCCACCTACGGTCTACAACTGTTATCCTTAGAAGTCATGCCCGTCCAGGTAGTGAGCGCCACCTAAGGTCTACAACTGTTATCCTTAGAAGTCATGCCCGTCCAGGTAGTGAGCGCCACCTACGGTCTACAACTGTTATCCTTAGAAGTCATGCCCGCCCAGGTAGTGAGCGCCACCTACGGTCTACAACTGTTATCCTTAGAAGTCATGCCCGCCCAGGTGGTGAGCGCCACCTATGGTCTACAACTGTTATCCTTAGAAGTCATGCCCGCCCAGGTGGTGAGCGCCACCTACGGTCTACAACTGTTATCCTTAGAAGTCATGCCCGCCCAGGTAGTGAGCGCCACCTACGGTCTACAACTGTTATCCTTAGAAGTCATGCCCGCCCAGGT
>NC_084636.1:1125073-1135073 GCF_033978795.1 Nerophis ophidion | reverse complement strand
CACTTACCTTGTGTTGCAGTGGGAGTTCCAGGTGGGGCCGTGTGAGGGCATCCACATGTTTCTAATGACTACTTAGGCCTACTAGGCTGGTGTACTTGATGCCACTTACCTTGTGTTGCAGTGGGAGTTCCAGGTGGGGCCGTGTGAGGGCATCCACATGTTTCTAATGACTACTTAGGCCTACTAGGCTGGTGTACTTGATGCCACTTACCTTGTGTTGCAGTGGGAGTTCCAGGTGGGGCCGTGTGAGGGCATCCACATGTTTCTAATGACTACTTAGGCCTACTAGGCTGGTGTACTTGATGCCACTTACCTTGTGTTGCAGTGGGAGTTCCAGGTGGGGCCGTGTGAGGGCATCCACATGTTTCTAATGACTACTTAGGCCTACTAGGCTGGTGTACTTGATGCCACTTACCTTGTGTTGCAGTGGGAGTTCCAGGTGGGGCCGTGTGAGGGCATCCACATGTTTCTAATGACTACTTAGGCCTACTAGGCTGGTGTACTTGATGCCACTTACCTTGTGTTGCAGTGGGAGTTCCAGGTGGGGCCGTGTGAGGGCATCCACATGTTTCTAATGACTACTTAGGCCTACTAGGCTGGTGTACTTGATGCCACTTACCTTGTGTTGCAGTGGGAGTTCCAGGTGGGGCCGTGTGAGGGCATCCACATGTTTCTAATGACTACTTAGGCCTACTAGGCTGGTGTACTTGATGCCACTTACCTTGTGTTGCAGTGGGAGTTCCAGGTGGGGCCGTGTGAGGGCATCCACATGTTTCTAATGACTACTTAGGCCTACTAGGCTGGTGTACTTGATGCCACTTACCTTGTGTTGCAGTGGGAGTTCCAGGTGGGGCCGTGTGAGGGCATCCACATGTTTCTAATGACTACTTAGGCCTACTAGGCTGGTGTACTTGATGCCACTTACCTTGTGTTGCAGTGGGAGTTCCAGGTGGGGCCGTGTGAGGGCATCCACATGTTTCTAATGACTACTTAGGCCTACTAGGCTGGTGTACTTGATGCCACTTACCTTGTGTTGCAGTGGGAGTTCCAGGTGGGGCCGTGTGAGGGCATCCACATGTTTCTAATGACTACTTAGGCCTACTAGGCTGGTGTACTTGATGCCACTTACCTTGTGTTGCAGTGGGAGTTCCAGGTGGGGCCGTGTGAGGGCATCCACATGTTTCTAATGACTACTTAGGCCTACTAGGCTGGTGTACTTGATGCCACTTACCTTGTGTTGCAGTGGGAGTTCCAGGTGGGGCCGTGTGAGGGCATCCACATGTTTCTAATGACTACTTAGGCCTACTAGGCTGGTGTACTTGATGCCACTTACCTTGTGTTGCAGTGGGAGTTCCAGGTGGGGCCGTGTGAGGGCATCCACATGGGCGACCATCTGTGGGCGGCACGCTTCATCCTGCACAGAGTCTGCGAGGACTTTGGCGTGGTCGTCTCCTTCGATCCCAAACCCATCCCGGGAAACTGGAACGGTGCCGGCTGCCACACCAACTTCAGCACCAAGGACATGCGCCGGGAAGGCGGGCTCAAGTGAGAACACCTGTTTGAGAGACTTTGTGTTCGTGTTTGAGAGACTTTGTGTTCGTGTTTGAGAGACTTTGTGTTCGTGTTTGAGAGACTTTGTGTTCGTGTTTGAGAGACTTTGTGTTCGTGTTTGAGAGACTTTGTGTTCGTGTTTGAGAGACTTTGTGTTCGTGTTTGAGAGCCGCGTCACCTTTGTGTTCGTGTTTGAGAGCTGCGTCACCTTTGTGTTCGTGTTTGAGAGCCGCGTCACCTTTGTGTTCGTGTTTGAGAGCCGCGTCACCTTTGTGTTCGTGTTTGAGAGCCGCGTCACCTTTGTGTTCGTGTTTGAGAGCCGCGTCACCTTTGTGTTCGTGTTTGAGAGCCGCGTCACCTTTGTGTTCGTGTTTGAGAGCCGCGTCACCTTTGTGTTCGTGTTTGAGAGCCGCGTCACCTTTGTGTTCGTGTTTGAGAGCCGCGTCACCTTTGTGTTCGTGTGTGAGAGCCTTTGTGTTGGTGTTTGAGAGCCTTTGTGTTCGTGTTTGAGAGCTGCGTCACCTTTGTGTTCGTGTTTGAGAGCCGCGTCACCTTTGTGTTCGTGTTTGAGAGCCGCGTCACCTTTGTGTTCGTGTTTGAGAGCCGCGTCACCTTTGTGTTCGTGTTTGAGAGCCGCGTCACCTTTGTGTTCGTGTTTGAGAGCCGCGTCACCTTTGTGTTCGTGTTTGAGAGCCGCGTCACCTTTGTGTTCGTGTGTGAGAGCCTTTGTGTTGGTGTTTGAGAGCCTTTGTGTTCGTGTTTGAGAGCCGCGTCACCTTTGTGTTCGTGTTTGAGAGCCTCGTCACCTTTGTGTTCGTGTTTGAGAGCCTTTGTGTTCGTGTTTGAGAGCCGCGTCACCTTTGTGTTCGTGTTTGAGAGCTGCGTCACCTTTGTGTTCGTGTTTGAGAGCCGCGTCACCTTTGTGTTCGTGTTTGAGAGCCGCGTCACCTTTGTGTTGGTGTTTGAGAGCCTCGTCACCTTTGTGTTCGTGTTTGAGAGCCGCGTCACCTTTGTGTTCGTGTTTGAGAGCTGCGTCACCTTTGTGTTCGTGTTTGAGAGCCGCGTCACCTTTGTGTTCGTGTTTGAGAGCCGCGTCACCTTTGTGTTCGTGTTTGAGAGCCTCGTCACCTTTGTGTTGGTGTTTGAGAGCCTCGTCACCTTTGTGTTCGTGTTTGAGAGCCTCGTCACCTTTGTGTTCGTGTTTGAGAGCCTCGTCACCTTTGTGTTCGTGTTTGAGAGCTGCGTCACCTTTGTGTTCGTGTTTGAGAGCCGCGTCACCTTTGTGTTCGTGTTTGAGAGCCGGGTCACCTTTGTGTTGGTGTTTGAGAGCCGCGTCACCTTTGTGTTCGTGTTTGAGAGCCGCGTCACCTTTGTGTTGGTGTTTGAGAGCCGCGTCACCTTTGTGTTGGTGTTTGAGAGCCGCGTCACCTTTGTGTTGGTGCAGAGTCATCGAGGACGCCATCGAGCGGCTGGCCAGGCGACACCGCTACCACATCTGCGCCTACGACCCCAAAGGCGGGCTGGACAACGCCCGGCGCCTGACGGGACAACACGAGACCTCCAACATCGAGCAGTTCTCGGTGGGCGTGGCCAACCGCGGCGCCAGCATCCGCATCCCGCGCAGTGTGGGCCAGGACAAGAAGGGCTACTTCGAGGACCGCCGGCCCTCCGCCAACTGTGACCCGTACAGCGTGACCGAGGCGCTGGTGCGCACCTGTTTGCTGAAGGAGGAGGGGGAGGAGCCTGTGGACTACAGCCAATGACACGCCCATGATCATGTCACCTGTTGCCACTTTTCTGCCCTAATAAACTTTCATTTCTATTAAGTCTCTCGCATTCATGTCACATGACCACAGCTAGCATTAGCTTAGCAGATTAGCGTCACACGCATTAGCCTAACTGGCTCACTTTTAGCTCAGCCATAATCATGCTAATATCGATAATGGCTAAAAACGCTGGCCGCTGGTGGCTAGCAGTGATGTCATGCATAACGCCAGCGACTGATGACGAGTTAGCATTCAACAATTCTGGTACTTGACGCATGTGACAATTAGCATTGTAGTAAGCTAACATTAATCTAATTTGTTAAGTCGTTTAAAAGAATACACCTCAGTGTAAGCATGCTAGTGTTAGCTTAGTACTGTTAGCTTTTTTTCTTTCGCTCATTTTGCCTATTTTTTTTACTTGGCCAAGGTGCTAACAGTTAGCATTTGAGTTCAGCCCTGGATCCTGGACTACAGCCAATGACCCGCCCTATGAACATGTCACTTGTTGCCACTTTGCTTTCAGAATAAACTTTAATTTCTACAAAGTCTGCCTTCATTCATGTCACATGACCACAGCGTGCATTAGCTTAGCATAAAATCTCCGTATATGCCAGTCAATGTCGTCGCCAATTAGCCGCTAATGTTGTCAATCATCATCACTTGCGGGAAAGACAAAAACAAACAAAAAGCCGAAGCAAACAAAAAAAAAGCTGCTCATGCTAATGCTAGCAGATTAGCGTAAAAACACATTAGCTTCAAAGCCCGCTAACAGCCTAACTAGCTAACTTTTAGCTTAGCCATAATCACGCTAATGTAGCTAGGGGCTAAAAACACTGGCAGTGATGTCATATCAGCATTCCACAAACAAAATCATTCAATTAAGTCACATCAGGTTTTTTTACAGACTACCTTGACTTGGTGTGTCCAGCGCCACCTGTGGACCAAACACTTGGCAGACGGATCAGGTCCTGCTTTCCCTACAATCATTGCTACTTAACTTGAACTTTTTAGCTAGTCTCCGATGTGAGTCCACCGAGGGGAGTCCACCGAGGACAGTCCACTGAGGACAGTCCACTAAGGAGAGTCCACTAAGGAGAGTCCACTAAGGAGAGTCCACTAAGGAGAGTCCACTAAGGAGAGTCCACCGAGGGGAGTCCACCGAGGACAGTCCACTAAGGAGAGTCCACTGAGGAGAGTCCACTAAGGAGAGTCCACTAAGGAGAGTCAACTAAGGAGAGTCCACCGAGGGGAGTCCACTGAGGACAGTCCACTAAGGAGAGTCCACTAAGGAGAGTCCACTAAGGAGAGTCCACTAAGGAGAGTCCACTAAGGAGAGTCCACTAAGGACAGTCCACTAAGGAGAGTCCACTAAGGACAGTCCACTAAGGAGAGTCCACTAAGGACAGTCCACTAAGGAGAGTCCACTAAGGACAGTCCGCTAAGGAGAGTCCACGAAGATGAGTGCACTAAGGAAAGTCCACTAAGGAAAGTCCACTAAGGACAGTCCACTAAGGACAGTCCACTAAGGACAGTCCACTAAGGAGAGTCCACTAAGGAGAGTCCACGAAGATGAGTGCACTAAGGAGAGTCAACTAAGGTGAGTCCACTAAGGACAGTCCACTAAGGTGAGTGCACTAAGGAAAGTCCACTAAGGAAAGTCCACTAAGGAAAGTCCACTAAGGACAGTCCACTAAGGACAGTCCACTAAGGACAGTCCACTAAGGAGAGTCCACTAAGGAGAGTCCACTAAGGAGAGTCCACCGAGGGGAGTCCACTGAGGACAGTCCACTAAGGAGAGTCCACTGAGGACAGTCCACTAAGGAAAGTCCACTAAGGACAGTCCACTAAGGACAGTCCACTAAGGAGAGTCCACTAAGGAGAGTCCACCGAGGGGAGTCCACTGAGGACAGTCCACTAAGGAGAGTCCACTGAGGACAGTCCACTAAGGAGAGTCCACTAAGGAGAGTCCACTAAGGAGAGTCCACCGAGGGGAGTCCACTGAGGACAGTCCACTAAGGAGAGTCCACTGAGGAGAGTCCACTAAGGAGAGTCCACTAAGGAGAGTCAACTAAGGAGAGTCCACCGAGGGGAGTCCACTGAGGACAGTCCACTAAGGAGAGTCCACTAAGGAGAGTCCACCGAGGACAGTCCACTAAGGAGAGTCCACTGAGGACAGTCCACTAAGGAGAGTCCACTAAGGAGAGTCCACTAAGGAGAGTCCACGAAGATGAGTGCACTAAGGAGAGTCAACTAAGGTGAGTCCACTAAGGACAGTCCACTAAGGTGAGTGCACTAAGGAAAGTCCACTAAGGAAAGTCCACTAAGGAAAGTCCACTAAGGACAGTCCACTAAGGACAGTCCACTAAGGACAGTCCACTAAGGAGAGTCCACTAAGGAGAGTCCACTAAGGAGAGTCCACCGAGGGGAGTCCACTGAGGACAGTCCACTAAGGAGAGTCCACTGAGGACAGTCCACTAAGGAAAGTCCACTAAGGACAGTCCACTAAGGACAGTCCACTAAGGAGAGTCCACTAAGGAGAGTCCACTAAGGAGAGTCCACCGAGGGGAGTCCACTGAGGACAGTCCACTAAGGAGAGTCCACTGAGGAGAGTCCACTAAGGAGAGTCCACTAAGGAGAGTCCACCGAGGGGAGTCCACTGAGGACAGTCCACTAAGGACAGTCCACTAAGGAGAGTCCACTAAGGAGAGTCCACTAAGGAGAGTCCACCGAGGACAGTCCACTAAGGAGAGTCCACTGAGGACAGTCCACTAAGGAGAGTCCACTAAGGAGAGTCCACTAAGGAGAGTCCACGAAGATGAGTGCACTAAGGAGAGTCAACTAAGGTGAGTCCACTAAGGACAGTCCACTAAGGACAGTCCACTAAGGTGAGTGCACTAAGGAAAGTCCACTAAGGAAAGTCCACTAAGGAAAGTCCACTAAGGACAGTCCACTAAGGACAGTCCACTAAGGACAGTCCACTAAGGAGAGTCCACTAAGGAGAGTCCACTGAGGAGAGTCCACCGAGGGGAGTCCACTGAGGACAGTCCACTAAGGAGAGTCCACTGAGGACAGTCCACTAAGGAAAGTCCACTAAGGACAGTCCACTAAGGACAGTCCACTAAGGAGAGTCCACTAAGGAGAGTCCACTAAGGAGAGTCCACCGAGGGGAGTCCACTGAGGACAGTCCACTAAGGAGAGTCCACTGAGGACAGTCCACTAAGGAGAGTCCACTAAGGAGAGTCCACCGAGGGGAGTCCACTGAGGACAGTCCACTAAGGAGAGTCCACTGAGGAGAGTCCACTAAGGAGAGTCCACTAAGGAGAGTCAACTAAGGAGAGTCCACCGAGGGGAGTCCACTGAGGACAGTCCACTAAGGAGAGTCCACTAAGGAGAGTCCACCGAGGACAGTCCACTAAGGAGAGTCCACTGAGGACAGTCCACTAAGGAGAGTCCACTAAGGAGAGTCCACCGAGGGGAGTCCACTGAGGACAGTCCACTAAGGAGAGTCCACTGAGGAGAGTCCACTAAGGAGAGTCCACTAAGGAGAGTCAACTAAGGAGAGTCCACCGAGGGGAGTCCACTGAGGACAGTCCACTAAGGAGAGTCCACTAAGGAGAGTCCACTAAGGAGAGTCCACTAAGGACAGTCCACTAAGGAGAGTCCACTAAGGACAGTCCACTAAGGAGAGTCCACTAAGGACAGTCCACTAAGGAGAGTCCACTAAGGACAGTCCGCTAAGGAGAGTCCACGAAGATGAGTGCACTAAGGAAAGTCCACTAAGGAAAGTCCACTAAGGACAGTCCACTAAGGACAGTCCACTAAGGAGAGTCCACTAAGGAGAGTCCACAAAGATGAGTGCACTAAGGAGAGTCAACTAAGGTGAGTCCACTAAGGACAGTCCACTAAGGTGAGTGCACTAAGGAAAGTCCACTAAGGAAAGTCCACTAAGGAAAGTCCACTAAGGACAGTCCACTAAGGACAGTCCACTAAGGAGAGTCCACTAAGGAGAGTCCACGAAGATGAGTGCACTAAGGAGAGTCAACTAAGGTGAGTCCACTAAGGACAGTCCACTAAGGTGAGTCCACTAAGGAGAGTCCACTAAGGACAGTCCACTGAGGAGAGTGCACTAAGGACAGTCCACTAAGGTGAGTCCACTAAGGAAAGTCCACTGAGGACAGTCCACTAGGGAGAGTGCACTAAGGAGAGTCCACTAAGGAGAGTCCACTAAGGAGAGTCCACTGAGGTGAGTCCACTAAGGAGAGTGCACTAAGGAGAGTCCACTAAGGACAGTCCACTAAGGAGAGTGCACTAAGGTGAGTCCACTAAGGAAAGTCCACTGAGGACAGTCCACTAGGGAGAGTGCACTAAGGAGAGTCCACTAAGGAGAGTCCACTAAGGACAGTCCACTGAGGAGAGTGCACTAAGGAGAGTCCACTAAGGTGAGTCCACTAAGGAAAGTCCACTGAGGACAGTCCACTAGGGAGAGTCCACTGAGGTGAGTCCACTAAGGAGAGTGCACTAAGGAGAGTCCACTAAGGACAGTCCACTAAGGAGAGTGCACTAAGGAGAGTGCACTAAGGACAGTCCACTAAGGACAGTCAACTAAGGAGAGTCCACTAAGGACAGTCCACTAAGGACAGTCCACTAAGGACAGTCCACTGAGGACAGTCCACTAAGGAGAGTGCGCTAAGGAGAGTACACTAAGGAGAGTCCACTAAGGACAGTCCACTAAGGTGAGTCCACTAAGGACAGTCCACTAAGGAGAGTCCACTAAGGACAGTCCACTAAGGTGAGTCCACTAAGGACAGTCCACTAAGGTGAGTCCACTAAGGAGAGTCCACTAAGGACAGTCCACTGAGGACAGTCCACTAAGGAGAGTGCACTAAGGAGAGTACACTAAGGAGAGTCGACTAAGGAGAGTGCACTAAGGACAGCCCACTAAGGACAGTCCACTGAGGACAGTCCACTGAGGACAGTCCACTAAGGTGAGTCGACTAAGGAGAGTACGCTTAGGAGAGTCCACTAAGGACAGTCCACTAAGGAGAGTGCACTAAGGAGAGTGCACTAAGGACAGTCCACTAAGGACAGTCCACTGAGGACAGTCCACTAAGGAGAGTGCACTAAGGAGAGTACACTAAGGAGAGTCGACTAAGGAGAGTGCACTAAGGACAGCCCACTAAGGACAGTCCACTGAGGACAGTCCACTGAGGACAGTCCACTAAGGTGAGTCGACTAAGGAGAGTACGCTTAGGAGAGTCCACTAAGGACAGTCCACTAAGGAGAGTGCACTAAGGAGAGTGCACTAAGGAGAGTCCACCAAGGGGAGTCCACTGAGGAAAGTCCACTACGGTGAGTCCACTAAGGAAATTCCACTGAGGACAGTCCAGTAAGGAGAGTCCACTAAAGTGAGTCCACTCAGAGGAGCAAAGGAGTCTAATCTTCTAACAGTCAACATGTTGCAGTGTGTTAGTGGACCTCTAACACGCTCACAAGGAATGTCTTTGTGTGTGTGTGTGTGTGTGTGTGTGTGTGTGTGTGTGTGTGTGTGTGTGTGTGTAAAATGAGAAAGAATAGAGTCAGCTGACCTGCACAAGACAAAGTGTGTCCCCAGTTGGACGTCAGTAAAGGAGCAGATTAGCCTAGTTTAGCATAGCATGATGTTGCTACATTTTACAAGTTTTATAAAATAAATCAACTCAAGTTATGGGGAAAAAAAAGGGGTGGGTAGGGGGTAGCAAGAGGGTGTATATTGTAGCGTCCCGGAAGGGTTAGTGCTGCAAGGGCTTCTGGGTATTTGTTCTGTTTTGTTACGGTGCGTATGTTCTCCCCAAATGTGTTTGTCATTCTTGTTTGGTGTGGCGCATATTAGTAACAGTCTTGAACTTGTTTATACAGTGTGACCTGGATGGCTGTTGACCAAGTATGAGTGGACGCAGCGGGACAACGAGTGGACGCAGCGGGACAACGAGTGGACGCAGCGGGACAACGAGTGGACGCAGCGGGACAACGAGTGGACGCAGCGGGACAACGAGTGGACGCAGCGGGACAACGAGTGGACGCAGCGGGACAACGAGTGGACGCAGCGGGACAACGAGTGGACGCAGCGGGACAACGAGTGGACGCAGCGGGACAACGAGTGGACGCAGCGGGACAACGAGTGGACGCAGCGGGACAACGAGTGGACGCAGCGGGACAACGAGTGGACGCAGCGGGACAATGAGGGACAATGAGTGGACGCAGCGGGACAATGAGGGACAATGAGTGGACGCAGCGGGACAATGAGTGGACGCAGCGGGACAATGAGTGGACGCAGCGGGACAATGAGGGACAATGAGTGGACGCAGCGGGACAATGAGTGGACGCAGCGGGACAATGAGTGGACGCAGCGGGACAATGAGGGACAATGAGTGGACGCAGCGGGACAATGAGTGGACGCAGCGGGACAATGAGGGACAATGAGTGGACGCAGCGGGACAATGAGTGGACGCAGCGGGACAATGAGTGGACGCAGCGGGACAATGAGGGACAATGAGTGGACGCAGCGGGACAATGAGTGGACGCAGCGGGACAATGAGTGGACGCAGCGGGACAATGAGTGGACGCAGCGGGACAATGAGTGGACGCAGCGGGACAATGAGTGGACGCAGCGGGACAATGAGGGACAATGAGTGGACGCAGCGGGA
>NC_084636.1:1107573-1120073 GCF_033978795.1 Nerophis ophidion | reverse complement strand
GAGATATTTAAGTGCAATGTGTCTTTTTACCTCAACTTTGTCAGTGTCGTACTTCCCCTTTAAGGTTTACACATCATGTCATGTGTACTGTATACTTGTGTACTGTATACATGCGTACTGTGTACTGTATACTGTGTACTGTGTACTGTATACATGCGTACTGTGTACTGTATACTTGTGTACTGTATTCATGCGTACTGTGTACTGTATACTTGTGTACTGTGTACATGCGTACTGTGTACATGCGTACTGTGTACTGAATACTTGTGTACTGTGTACTGTGTACATGCGTACTGTGTACTGTATACTTGTGTACTGTGTACTGTATACTTGTGTACTGTGTACATGCGTACTGTGTACTGTATACTTGTGTACTGTGTACATGCGTACTGTGTACTGTATACTTGTGTACTGTGTACATGCGTACTGTGTACTGTATACTTGTGTACTGTGTACATGCGTACTGTGTACTGTATACTTATGTACTGTATACATGTGTACTGTGTACTGTATACATGTGTACTGTATACAAGTGAACTTGTGTACTGTGTACTGTATACAAGTGTACTGTATACAAGTGTACTTGTGTACTGTGTACTGTATACATGCGTACCGTGACCTGTATACTTGTGTACTGTATACATGCGTACTGTGTACTGTATACTTGTGTACTGTGTACTGTACACATGTGTACTGTATACTTGTGTACTGTATACTTGTGTACAGTATACAAGTGTACTTGTGTACTGTGTACTGTATACATGCGTAATGTGTACTGTATACTTGTGTACTGTATACATGCATACTGTGTACTGTATACTTGTGTACTGTGTACTGTATACATGTGTACTGTATACTTGTGTACTGTATACTTGTGTACAGTATACAAGTGTACTTGTGTACTGTATACATGCGTACTGTATACTGTATACATGCGTACTGTGTACTGTATACTTGTGTCCTGCACACTTGTGTACTGTATACATGTGTACTGTGTACTGTATACATGTGTACTGTATACTTGTGTACAGTATACAAGTGAACTTGTGTACTGTATACAAGTGTACTGTATACTTGTGTACTGTATACATGCGTACTGTGTACTGTATACATGCGTACTGTGTACTGTATACTTGTGTACTGTATACATGTGTACTGTATACATGTGTACTGTATACATGTGTACTGTATACATGTGTACTGTATACATGTGTACAGTATACAAGCGAACTTGTGTACTGTGTACTGTATACAAGTGTACTGTATACAAGTGTACTTGTGTACTGTATACTTGTGTACTGTATACATGTGTACTGTATACTTGTGTACTGTATACAAGTGTACTGTATACAAGTGTACTTGTGTACTGTGTACTGTATACAAGTGTACTGTATACAAGTGTACTGTATACAAGTGTACTTGTGTACTGTATACATGCGTACTGTGTACTGTATACTTGTGTACTGTATACATGTGTACTGTATACTTGTGTACTGTATACAAGTGTACTTGTGTACTGTGTACTGTGTACATGTGTACTGTGTACATGTGTACTGTGTACATGTGTACTGTATACATGTGTACTGTGTACATGTGTACTGTATACAAGTGTACTGTATACAAGTGTACTTGTGTACTGTGTACTGTATACATGTGTACTGTGTACATGTGTACTGTGTACATGTGTACTGTGTACATGTGTACTGTGTAATTGTGTACAACAGCAGTCAAGTTGTCAGCTTGTGTAAATGCTAAATAAAAAGAGAATACAACAAATCATTTTCAACTTATATTCAATTGAATAGACTGCAAAGACAAGATATTTTTAACGTTCAAACTGGAAAAATTTGTTATCTTTTGCAAATATTAGCTCATTTGGAATTTGATGGCTGCAACATTATCAAAAAAAGCTGGCACAAGTGGCAAAAAAGAGTGAGAAAGTTGAGGAATGCTCATCAGAGACTTATTTGGAACATCCCACAGGTGTGCAGGCTAATTGGGAACAGGTGGGTGCCATGATTGGGTATAAAAGCAGCTTCCATGAAATGCTCACTCATTCACAAACAAGGACGGGGCGAGGGTCACCACTTTGTCAACAAATGCCTGAGCAAATTGTGTAAGAACAACATTTCTCCAGCAGCTATGGCGAGGAATTTAGGGATTTCACCATCTATGCTCTGTAATATCATCAAAAGGTTCAGAGAATGTGGAGAAATCACTGCATGTAAGCCATGATATTACACACCTTCCATCCCTCAGGCACTACTGCATCAAAAAGCCACATCGGTGTGTAAAAGATATCACCATATGGGCTCAGGAACACTTCAGAAAACCACTGTCAGTAACTACAGTTGGTCGTTACATCTGTAAGTGCAAGATAAAACTCGACTATGCAAAGCCAAAGCCATTTATCAACAACACCCAGAAACGCCGCCGGCTTTGCTGGGCCCGAGCTCATCTAAGATGGACTGATGCAAAGTGGAAAAGTGTTCTGTAGTCTGACGAGTCCACATTTCAAATTGTTTTTGAAAATATTCGACATCATGTCATCTGGACCAAAGAGGAAAAGAACCATGGGGACTGTTCAAGGGTGAAAGTGTTCTAGGCAGCATGTGTGATGGTATGTGGGTGTATTAGTGATTGTTGTAGGGTGAAAGTGTTGTAGTCAGCATGTGTGATGGTATGGGGGTGTATTAGTGATTGTTGTAGGGTGAAAGTGTTGTAGTCAGCATGTGTGATGGTATGGGGGTGTATTAGTGATTGTTGTAGGGTGAAAGTGTTCTAGGCAGCATGTGTGATGGTATGGGGGTGTATTAGTGATTGTTGTAGGGTGAAAGTGTTCTAGGCAGCATGTGTGATGGTATGGGGGTGTATTAGTGATTGTTGTAGGGTGAAAGTGTTCTAGGCAGCATGTGTGATGGTATGGGGGTGTATTAGTGATTGTTGTAGGGTGAAAGTGTTCTAGGCAGCATGTGTGATGGTATGGGGGTGTATTAGTGATTGTTGTAGGGTGAAAGTGTGGTAGTCAGCATGTGTGATGGTATGGGGGTGTATTAGTGATTGTTGTAGGGTGAAAGTGTTCTAGGCAGCATGTGTGATGGTATGGGGGTGTATTAGTGATTGTTGTAGGGTGAAAGTGTTGTAGTCAGCATGTGTGATGGTATGGGGGTGTATTAGTGATTGTTGTAGGGTGAAAGTGTTCTAGGCAGCATGTGTGATGGTATGGGGGTGTATTAGTGATTGTTGTAGGGTGAAAGTGTTGTAGTCAGCATGTGTGATGGTATGGGGGTGTATTAGTGATTGTTGTAGGGTGAAAGTGTTGTAGTCAGCATGTGTGATGGTATGGGGGTGTATTAGTGATTGTTGTAGGGTGAAAGTGTTGTAGTCAGCATGTGTGATGGTATGGGGGTGTATTAGTGATTGTTGTAGGGTGAAAGTGTTGTAGTCAGCATGTGTGATGGTATGGGGGTGTATTAGTGATTGTTGTAGGGTGAAAGTGTTCTAGGCAGCATGTGTGATGGTATGGGGGTGTATTAGTGATTGTTGTAGGGTGAAAGTGTTCTAGGCAGCATGTGTGATGGTATGGGGGTGTATTAGTGATTGTTGTAGGGTGAAAGTGTTGTAGTCAGCATGTGTGATGGTATGGGGGTGTATTAGTGATTGTTGTAGGGTGAAAGTGTTGTAGTCAGCATGTGTGATGGTATGGGGGTGTATTAGTGATTGTTGTAGGGTGAAAGTGTTGTAGTCAGCATGTGTGATGGTATGGGGGTGTATTAGTGATTGTTGTAGGGTGAAAGTGTTCTAGGCAGCATGTGTGATGGTATGGGGGTGTATTAGTGATTGTTGTAGGGTGAAAGTGTTCTAGGCAGCATGTGTGATGGTATGGGGGTGTATTAGTGATTGTTGTAGGGTGAAAGTGTTCTAGGCAGCATGTGTGATGGTATGGGGGTGTATTAGTGATTGTTGTAGGGTGAAAGTGTTCTAGGCAGCATGTGTGATGGTATGGGGGTGTATTAGTGATTGTTGTAGGGTGAAAGTGTGGTAGTCAGCATGTGTGATGGTATGGGGGTGTATTAGTGATTGTTGTAGGGTGAAAGTGTTCTAGGCAGCATGTGTGATGGTATGGGGGTGTATTAGTGATTGTTGTAGGGTGAAAGTGTTGTAGTCAGCATGTGTGATGGTATGGGGGTGTATTAGTGATTGTTGTAGGGTGAAAGTGTTCTAGGCAGCATGTGTGATGGTATGGGGGTGTATTAGTGATTGTTGTAGGGTGAAAGTGTTGTAGTCAGCATGTGTGATGGTATGGGGGTGTATTAGTGATTGTTGTAGGGTGAAAGTGTTGTAGTCAGCATGTGTGATGGTATGGGGGTGTATTAGTGATTGTTGTAGGGTGAAAGTGTTGTAGTCAGCATGTGTGATGGTATGGGGGTGTATTAGTGATTGTTGTAGGGTGAAAGTGTTGTAGTCAGCATGTGTGATGGTATGGGGGTGTATTAGTGATTGTTGTAGGGTGAAAGTGTTCTAGGCAGCATGTGTGATGGTATGGGGGTGTATTAGTGATTGTTGTAGGGTGAAAGTGTTCTAGGCAGCATGTGTGATGGTATGGGGGTGTATTAGTGATTGTTGTAGGGTGAAAGTGTTGTAGTCAGCATGTGTGATGGTATGGGGGTGTATTAGTGATTGTTGTAGGGTGAAAGTGTTGTAGTCAGCATGTGTGATGGTATGGGGGTGTATTAGTGATTGTTGTAGGGTGAAAGTGTGGTAGTCAGCATGTGTGATGGTATGGGGGTGTATTAGTGATTGTTGTAGGGTGAAAGTGTTGTAGGCAGCATTTGTGATGGTATGGGGGTGTATTAGTGATTGTTGTAGGGTGAAAGTGTTGTAGTCAGCATGTGTGATGGTATGGGGGTGTATTAGTGATTGTTGTAGGGTGAAAGTGTGGTAGTCAGCATGTGTGATGGTATGGGGGTGTATTAGTGATTGTTGTAGGGTGAAAGTGTTTTAGGCAGCATGTGTGATGGTATGGGGGTGTATTAGTGATTGTTGCAGGGTGAAAGTGTTCTAGGCAGCATGTGTGATGGTATGGGGGTGTATTAGTGATTGTTGCAGGGTGAAAGTGTTCTAGGCAGCATGTGTGATGGTATGGGGGTGTATTAGTGATTGTTGCAGGGTGAAAGTGTTCTAGGCAGCATGTGTGATGGTATGGGGGTGTATTAGTGATTGTTGCAGGGTGAAAGTGTTCTAGGCAGCATGTGTGATGGTATGGGGGTGTATTAGTGATTGTTGCAGGGTGAAAGTGTTCTAGGCAGCATGTGTGATGGTATGGGGGTGTATTAGTGATTGTTGTAGGGTGAAAGTGTTCTAGGCAGCATGTGTGATGGTATGGGGGTGTATTAGTGATTGTTGTAGGGTGAAAGTGTTGTAGGCAGCATGTGTGATGGTATGGGGGTGTATTAGTGATTGTTGTAGGGTGAAAGTGTGGTAGGCAGCATGTGTGATGGTATGGGGGTGTATTAGTGATTGTTGTAGGGTGAAAGTGTTGTAGTCAGCATGTGTGATGGTATGGGGGTGTATTAGTGATTGTTGTAGGGTGAAAGTGTTCTAGGCAGCATGTGTGATGGTATGGGGGTGTATTAGTGATTGTTGTAGGGTGAAAGTGTTCTAGGCAGCATGTGTGATGGTATGGGGGTGTATTAGTGATTGTTGTAGGGTGAAAGTGTTCTAGGCAGCATGTGTGATGGTATGGGGGTGTATTAGTGATTGTTGTAGGGTGAAAGCGTTGTAGTCAGCATGTGTGATGGTATGGGGGTGTATTAGTGATTGTTGTAGGGTGAAAGTGTTCTAGGCAGCATGTGTGATGGTATGGGGGTGTATTAGTGATTGTTGTAGGGTGAAAGTGTTCTAGTCAGCATGTGTGATGGTATGGGGGTGTATTAGTGATTGTTGTAGGGTGAAAGTGTTGTAGTCAGCATGTGTGATGGTATGGGGGTGTATTAGTGATTGTTGTAGGGTGAAAGTGTTCTAGGCAGCATGTGTGATGGTATGGGGGTGTATTAGTGATTGTTGTAGGGTGAAAGTGTTGTAGTCAGCATGTGTGATGGTATGGGGGTGTATTAGTGATTGTTGTAGGGTGAAAGTGTTCTAGGCAGCATGTGTGATGGTATGGGGGTGTATTAGTGATTGTTGTAGGGTGAAAGTGTTCTAGTCAGCATGTGTGATGGTATGGGGGTGTATTAGTGATTGTTGTAGGGTGAAAGTGTTCTAGGCAGCATGTGTGATGGTATGGGGGTGTATTAGTGATTGTTGTAGGGTGAAAGTGTTCTAGGCAGCATGTGTGATGGTATGGGGGTGTATTAGTGATTGTTGTAGGGTGAAAGTGTTCTAGGCAGCATGTGTGATGGTATGGGGGTGTATTAGTGATTGTTGTAGGGTGAAAGTGTTCTAGGCAGCATGTGTGATGGTATGGGGGTGTATTAGTGATTGTTGTAGGGTGAAAGTGTTGTAGTCAGCATGTGTGATGGTATGGGGGTGTATTAGTGATTGTTGTAGGGTGAAAGTGTGGTAGTCAGCATGTGTGATGGTATGGGGGTGTATTAGTGATTGTTGTAGGGTGAAAGTGTTCTAGTCAGCATGTGTGATGGTATGGGGGTGTATTAGTGATTGTTGTAGGGTGAAAGTGTTGTAGTCAGCATGTGTGATGGTATGGGGGTGTATTAGTGATTGTTGTAGGGTGAAAGTGTTGTAGTCAGCATGTGTGATGGTATGGGGGTGTATTAGTGATTGTTGTAGGGTGAAAGTGTTGTAGTCAGCATGTGTGATGGTATGGGGGTGTATTAGTGATTGTTGTAGGGTGAAAGTGTGGTAGGCAGCATGTGTGATGGTATGGGGGTGTATTAGTGATTGTTGTAGGGTGAAAGTGTTGTAGTCAGCATGTGTGATGGTATGGGGGTGTATTAGTGATTGTTGTAGGGTGAAAGTGTTGTAGTCAGCATGTGTGATGGTATGGGGGTGTATTAGTGATTGTTGTAGGGTGAAAGTGTTCTAGGCAGCATGTGTGATGGTATGGGGGTGTATTAGTGATTGTTGTAGGGTGAAAGTGTTCTAGGCAGCATGTGTGATGGTATGGGGGTGTATTAGTGATTGTTGTAGGGTGAAAGTGTTCTAGGCAGCATGTGTGATGGTATGGGGGTGTATTAGTGATTGTTGTAGGGTGAAAGTGTTCTAGGCAGCATGTGTGATGGTATGGGGGTGTATTAGTGATTGTTGTAGGGTGAAAGTGTGGTAGTCAGCATGTGTGATGGTATGGGGGTGTATTAGTGATTGTTGTAGGGTGAAAGTGTTCTAGGCAGCATGTGTGATGGTATGGGGGTGTATTAGTGATTGTTGTAGGGTGAAAGTGTTGTAGTCAGCATGTGTGATGGTATGGGGGTGTATTAGTGATTGTTGTAGGGTGAAAGTGTTCTAGGCAGCATGTGTGATGGTATGGGGGTGTATTAGTGATTGTTGTAGGGTGAAAGTGTTGTAGTCAGCATGTGTGATGGTATGGGGGTGTATTAGTGATTGTTGTAGGGTGAAAGTGTTGTAGTCAGCATGTGTGATGGTATGGGGGTGTATTAGTGATTGTTGTAGGGTGAAAGTGTTGTAGTCAGCATGTGTGATGGTATGGGGGTGTATTAGTGATTGTTGTAGGGTGAAAGTGTTGTAGTCAGCATGTGTGATGGTATGGGGGTGTATTAGTGATTGTTGTAGGGTGAAAGTGTTCTAGGCAGCATGTGTGATGGTATGGGGGTGTATTAGTGATTGTTGTAGGGTGAAAGTGTTCTAGGCAGCATGTGTGATGGTATGGGGGTGTATTAGTGATTGTTGTAGGGTGAAAGTGTTGTAGTCAGCATGTGTGATGGTATGGGGGTGTATTAGTGATTGTTGTAGGGTGAAAGTGTTGTAGTCAGCATGTGTGATGGTATGGGGGTGTATTAGTGATTGTTGTAGGGTGAAAGTGTTGTAGTCAGCATGTGTGATGGTATGGGGGTGTATTAGTGATTGTTGTAGGGTGAGAAGTGTTCTAGGCAGCATGTGTGATGGTATGGGGGTGTATTAGTGATTGTTGTAGGGTGAAAGTGTTCTAGGCAGCATGTGTGATGGTATGGGGGGTGTATTAGTGATTGTTGTAGGGTGAAAGTGTTCTAGGCAGCATGTGTGATGGTATGGGGGTGTATTAGTGATTGTTGTAGGGTGAAAGTGTTCTAGGCAGCATGTGTGATGGTATGGGGGTGTATTAGTGATTGTTGTAGGGTGAAAGTGTGGTAGTCAGCATGTGTGATGGTATGGGGGTGTATTAGTGATTGTTGTAGGGTGAAAGTGTTCTAGGCAGCATGTGTGATGGTATGGGGGTGTATTAGTGATTGTTGTAGGGTGAAAGTGTTGTAGTCAGCATGTGTGATGGTATGGGGGTGTATTAGTGATTGTTGTAGGGTGAAAGTGTTCTAGGCAGCATGTGTGATGGTATGGGGGTGTATTAGTGATTGTTGTAGGGTGAAAGTGTTGTAGTCAGCATGTGTGATGGTATGGGGGTGTATTAGTGATTGTTGTAGGGTGAAAGTGTTGTAGTCAGCATGTGTGATGGTATGGGGGTGTATTAGTGATTGTTGTAGGGTGAAAGTGTTGTAGTCAGCATGTGTGATGGTATGGGGGTGTATTAGTGATTGTTGTAGGGTGAAAGTGTTGTAGTCAGCATGTGTGATGGTATGGGGGTGTATTAGTGATTGTTGTAGGGTGAAAGTGTTCTAGGCAGCATGTGTGATGGTATGGGGGTGTATTAGTGATTGTTGTAGGGTGAAAGTGTTCTAGGCAGCATGTGTGATGGTATGGGGGTGTATTAGTGATTGTTGTAGGGTGAAAGTGTTGTAGTCAGCATGTGTGATGGTATGGGGGTGTATTAGTGATTGTTGTAGGGTGAAAGTGTTGTAGTCAGCATGTGTGATGGTATGGGGGTGTATTAGTGATTGTTGTAGGGTGAAAGTGTGGTAGTCAGCATGTGTGATGGTATGGGGGTGTATTAGTGATTGTTGTAGGGTGAAAGTGTTGTAGGCAGCATTTGTGATGGTATGGGGGTGTATTAGTGATTGTTGTAGGGTGAAAGTGTTGTAGTCAGCATGTGTGATGGTATGGGGGTGTATTAGTGATTGTTGTAGGGTGAAAGTGTGGTAGTCAGCATGTGTGATGGTATGGGGGTGTATTAGTGATTGTTGTAGGGTGAAAGTGTTTTAGGCAGCATGTGTGATGGTATGGGGGTGTATTAGTGATTGTTGCAGGGTGAAAGTGTTCTAGGCAGCATGTGTGATGGTATGGGGGTGTATTAGTGATTGTTGCAGGGTGAAAGTGTTCTAGGCAGCATGTGTGATGGTATGGGGGTGTATTAGTGATTGTTGCAGGGTGAAAGTGTTCTAGGCAGCATGTGTGATGGTATGGGGGTGTATTAGTGATTGTTGCAGGGTGAAAGTGTTCTAGGCAGCATGTGTGATGGTATGGGGGTGTATTAGTGATTGTTGCAGGGTGAAAGTGTTCTAGGCAGCATGTGTGATGGTATGGGGGTGTATTAGTGATTGTTGTAGGTGAAAGTGTTCTAGGCAGCATGTGTGATGGTATGGGGGTGTATTAGTGATTGTTGTAGGGTGAAAGTGTTGTAGGCAGCATGTGTGATGGTATGGGGGTGTATTAGTGATTGTTGTAGGGTGAAAGTGTGGTAGGCAGCATGTGTGATGGTATGGGGGTGTATTAGTGATTGTTGTAGGGTGAAAGTGTTGTAGTCAGCATGTGTGATGGTATGGGGGTGTATTAGTGATTGTTGTAGGGTGAAAGTGTTCTAGGCAGCATGTGTGATGGTATGGGGGTGTATTAGTGATTGTTGTAGGGTGAAAGTGTTCTAGGCAGCATGTGTGATGGTATGGGGGTGTATTAGTGATTGTTGTAGGGTGAAAGTGTTCTAGGCAGCATGTGTGATGGTATGGGGGTGTATTAGTGATTGTTGTAGGGTGAAAGCGTTGTAGTCAGCATGTGTGATGGTATGGGGGTGTATTAGTGATTGTTGTAGGGTGAAAGTGTTCTAGGCAGCATGTGTGATGGTATGGGGGTGTATTAGTGATTGTTGTAGGGTGAAAGTGTTCTAGTCAGCATGTGTGATGGTATGGGGGTGTATTAGTGATTGTTGTAGGGTGAAAGTGTTGTAGTCAGCATGTGTGATGGTATGGGGGTGTATTAGTGATTGTTGTAGGGTGAAAGTGTTCTAGGCAGCATGTGTGATGGTATGGGGGTGTATTAGTGATTGTTGTAGGGTGAAAGTGTTGTAGTCAGCATGTGTGATGGTATGGGGGTGTATTAGTGATTGTTGTAGGGTGAAAGTGTTCTAGGCAGCATGTGTGATGGTATGGGGGTGTATTAGTGATTGTTGTAGGGTGAAAGTGTTCTAGTCAGCATGTGTGATGGTATGGGGGTGTATTAGTGATTGTTGTAGGGTGAAAGTGTTCTAGGCAGCATGTGTGATGGTATGGGGGTGTATTAGTGATTGTTGTAGGGTGAAAGTGTTCTAGGCAGCATGTGTGATGGTATGGGGGTGTATTAGTGATTGTTGTAGGGTGAAAGTGTTCTAGGCAGCATGTGTGATGGTATGGGGGTGTATTAGTGATTGTTGTAGGGTGAAAGTGTTCTAGGCAGCATGTGTGATGGTATGGGGGTGTATTAGTGATTGTTGTAGGGTGAAAGTGTTGTAGTCAGCATGTGTGATGGTATGGGGGTGTATTAGTGATTGTTGTAGGGTGAAAGTGTGGTAGTCAGCATGTGTGATGGTATGGGGGTGTATTAGTGATTGTTGTAGGGTGAAAGTGTTGTAGTCAGCATGTGTGATGGTATGGGGGTGTATTAGTGATTGTTGTAGGGTGAAAGTGTTGTAGTCAGCATGTGTGATGGTATGGGGGTGTATTAGTGATTGTTGTAGGGTGAAAGTGTTGTAGTCAGCATGTGTGATGGTATGGGGGTGTATTAGTGATTGTTGTAGGGTGAAAGTGTTGTAGTCAGCATGTGTGATGGTATGGGGGTGTATTAGTGATTGTTGTAGGGTGAAAGTGTTCTAGGCAGCATGTGTGATGGTATGGGGGTGTATTAGTGATTGTTGTAGGGTGAAAGTGTTGTAGTCAGCATGTGTGATGGTATGGGGGTGTATTAGTGATTGTTGTAGGGTGAAAGTGTTGTAGTCAGCATGTGTGATGGTATGGGGGTGTATTAGTGATTGTTGTAGGGTGAAAGTGTGCTAGTCAGCATGTGTGATGGTATGGGGGTGTATTAGTGATTGTTGTAGGGTGAAAGTGTTGTAGGCAGCATGTGTGATGGTATGGGGGTGTATTAGTGATTGTTGTAGGGTGAAAGTGTTGTAGTCAGCATGTGTGATGGTATGGGGGTGTATTAGTGATTGTTGTAGGGTGAAAGTGTGGTAGTCAGCATGTGTGATGGTATGGGGGTGTATTAGTGATTGTTGTAGGGTGAAAGTGTTGCTAGTCAGCATGTGTGATGGTATGGGGGTGTATTAGTGATTGTTGCAGGGTGAAAGTGTTCTAGGCAGCATGTGTGATGGTATGGGGGTGTATTAGTGATTGTTGCAGGGTGAAAGTGTTCTAGGCAGCATGTGTGATGGTATGGGGGTGTATTAGTGATTGTTGCAGGGTGAAAGTGTTCTAGGCAGCATGTGTGATGGTATGGGGGTGTATTAGTGATTGTTGTAGGGTGAAAGTGTTCTAGGCAGCATGTGTGATGGTATGGGGGTGTATTAGTGATTGTTGTAGGGTGAAAGTGTTGTAGGCAGCATGTGTGATGGTATGGGGGTGTATTAGTGATTGTTGTAGGGTGAAAGTGTTCTAGGCAGCATGTGTGATGGTATGGGGGTGTATTAGTGATTGTTGTAGGGTGAAAGTGTTCTAGGCAGCATGTGTGATGGTCATGGGGGTGTATTAGTGATTGTTGTAGGGTGAAAGTGTTCTAGGCAGCATGTGTGATGGTATGGGGGTGTATTAGTGATTGTTGTAGGGTGAAAGTGTTCTAGGCAGCATGTGTGATGGTATGGGGGTGTATTAGTGATTGTTGTAGGGTGAAAGTGTTCTAGTCAGCATGTGTGATGGTATGGGGGTGTATTAGTGATTGTTGTAGGGTGAAAGTGTTCTAGGCAGCATGTGTGATGGTATGGGGGTGTATTAGTGATTGTTGTAGGGTGAAAGTGTTCTAGGCAGCATGTGTGATGGTATGGGGGTGTATTAGTGATTGTTGTAGGGTGAAAGTGTTGTAGTCAGCATGTGTGATGGTATGGGGGTGTATTAGTGATTGTTGTAGGGTGAAAGTGTTCTAGGCAGCATGTGTGATGGTATGGGGGTGTATTAGTGATTGTTTGTAGGGTGAAAGTGTTCTAGTCAGCATGTGTGATGGTATGGGGGTGTATTAGTGATTGTTGTAGGGTGAAA